>NW_024070197.1:6327765-6387973 GCF_014754425.2 Oryx dammah
TCTCTCCAGTATGAACTGTCTGATGACTTAAAAGCCTTGACTTTACAAGAAAGGCCTTGCCACACTCATCACATTTGTAAGGTTTTCCCCTGTGTGCTTTGAGTTCTTGTGTTATTCCTGAGGGATTCATAAAATCATTCCTATATATATTAGAAACACTGGTTTGGACACAAGGAGGAATTCTTTGAAGTGGTGAAAATGAGAAACTGTTGTTGTCAGAACTCTTAACTTCATTACATTCAGAAATTATCCCGCCAGTTTGAAGTATCTGAAGTTTATCCTGAGACTTAAATCCAAGCCTCTTTCCAAAGGGCTTGATGCCTGCATCCTTTCTATCATGCGAATCTCTTCCATCAGGTACATTTCCATTAAGCCTTACAGATGTGCCTTTGTAATTTCTTTTGTCATCTCTCTCCTGACACTCAAAGTCACACATATTTTCATAACTTTCCCAAAGATGAAAATGTTTGACTTCACAACTTTCAGAGCTTCCCAGCATCAATGTTTGGAATGTTTCTTGTTTATCACTGTTCGCTTTGGGTTGTAAATGCTTGATCACACGTGTAGGAGAGATATCTATAAGATAAAAAGAATCATAGGTATCCTGCTCACAATAATTCAAAAATAAATGTTTCATGTTGAATATATATTACACCCAAAGTAATACATCTAGTTATGAAACACCACAATGATGACCTTAAGTGTTTAGAAATACTAAAGGAATAGAATTCTTAAAGAAAGCACAACATAAATTCACCATTAAGGTATCTTACTTTTAAAAACCATATGCCAAACACACTCACATTGGACAATCTTATGCCAACTCTCAAAAATAGAGTGTTTTTCTACCAGGGCCCTTAGGAATGTATCAATGAACAGTTGTCTAAAATTGAAAAGAAAAATATTACACTATCATTGTATTCCGCAAACTTACCGTACATAAATTCTAAACAATATATTATATATTGTAACAGTAAATAATCCAAAACCAAGCTTACCCAATTAATAATTAACTATTCATAATTGGTTGTTTACAATTGAAAGCAAATGAGAAAATGAAGAATATGACTAAAACAACTTTTTGAAACAACATAGTTTTCTAAATCTACTTTAGAACTACGTACCCAAAAAGAAAAAGCATTTTACAATGTTAACAAGTAGTATGTGTCAGCTGTATGCAGAATACAGGCTAAAAGACCATCATCTGTAAATGACACATAAATTAAGACGTAAAATATTCACCGGTTTTCTAACAGCCAATAAACAATGCAACCCCCACCTATGTTTTTGTTGTTCAGTCGCTCATTGTGTTTGCCTCTTTGCGACTCTGTGGACTGTTGCTCACCGGACTTCTCTGTCCATGGGATTTCCCAGGAAAGAACAGTGGAGTGGGTTGCCACTTCCTTTTCCATGGGATCATCCTGACTCAGTGATCAAACCTGCATCTTGTGCATTAGCAGGTGAATTCTTTACAACTGAGCCACCAAGGAAGGCTAATCTCTGCTGCTGCTGCTGCATTGCTTCAGTCATCTCTGACTCTGTGCGACCCCATAGACAGCAGACCACTAGGCTCATCTGTCCCTGGGATTCTCCAGGCAAGAATACTGCAGTGGGTTGCCATTTCCTTCTCCAGTGCATGAAAGTGAAAAGTAAAAGTGAAGTCGGTCAGTCTCTTAGCGACCCCATGGACTGCAGCCTACCAGGCTCCTCCATCTATGGGATTTTCCAGGCGGGATTTCACAGGCAAAAATAGTGGAGTGGGTTGCCATTTCCTTCTCCATGGGATCTTCCTGACTCAGGGATCAAACCTGCATCTTCTGCATTAGCAGGTGAATTCTTTACCACTGAGCCACCAAGGAAGGCTAATCTCTAGCCATACACTATTCTTCATTACCTAGTTTAATGGCACCAAAATATAATAAAAAGTGAGTGCTTTGTGTGTTTATTGACTAGGGTCAGACACAATATTGCGGAAAAATGTTGCAAGTGAAACGCATACAAGATATAATGCAGTTGAGGTTTGACAGAAAACAAAATTCAGTAAAGCCATTATCCTTCAATTAAAAAATAAATAAAATTTTAAGAAGATATAATGTAGACCTAGAACAAATAATTTCACAATTTGTATGGAAATACAAAAACCTCGAATAGCCAAAGCAATCTTGAGAAAGAATGGAACTGAAGGAATCAACCTGCCTGACTTCAGGCTCTACTACAAAACCACAGTCATCAAGACACTTTGGTACTGGCACAAAGACAGAAATATAGATCAATGGAACAAAATAGAAAGCCCAGAGATAAATCCACACACCTATAGACACCTTATCTTTGACAAAGGAGGCAAGAATATACAGTGGATTAAAGACAATCTCTTTAACAAGTGGTGCAGGGAAAACTAATCACTACTTGTAAAAGAAAGAAACTAGATCACTTTCTAATACCATACACAAAAATACACTCACAATGGATTAATGATCTAAACAGAAGACCAGAAACTATAAAACTCCTAGAGAGAACATACACAAAACACTATCCGACATACATCACAGCAGGATCCTCTATGTCCCACCTCCCAGAATATTGGAAATAAAAGAAAAATAAACAAATGGGACCTAATTAAACTTAAAAGCTTCTGCACAACAAAGGAAATGATAAGCAAGGTGAAAAGACAGCCTTCAGAATGGGAGAAAATAATAGCAAATGAAGCAACTGACAAACAACCAATCTCAAAAATATACAAGCAACACTTGCAGCTTATTTCCAGAAAAATAAACGACCGAATCAAAAAATGGGCCAAAGAACTAAATAGACATTTCTCCAAAGAGGACGTACAGATGGCTAACAAACACATGAAAAGACACACAACATCACTCATTATCAGTTCAGTTCAGCTCAGTTCAGTCGCTCAGTCGTGTCCGACTCTTTGCGACCCCATGAATCGCAGCACGCCAGGCCTCCCTGTCCATCACCAATTCCCGGAGTTCACTCAGACTCACATCCATCGAGTCACTGATGCCATTCAGCCATCTCACCCTTGGTCGTCCCTTTCTCCTCCTGCCCCCAATCCCTCCCAGCATCAAAGTCTTTCCCAATGAGTCAACTCTTCGCATGAGGTGGCCAAAGTACTGGAGTTTCAGCTTTAGCATCATTCCTTCCAAGAAATCCCAGGGTTGATCTCCTTCAGAATGGACTGGTTGGATCTCCTTGCAGTCCAAGGGACTCTCAAGAGTCTTCTCCAAAACCACACTTCAAAAGCATCAATTCTTCAGCACTCAGCCTTCTTCACACTCCAACTCTCACATCCATACATGACTACTGGAAAAACCATAGCGTTGACTAGACGGACCTTAGTTGGAAAAGTAATGTCTCTGCTTTTGAATATGGTATCTAGGTTAATCATAACTTTTCTTCCAAGGAGTAAGCGTCTTTTAATTTCATGATCGCAATCACCATCTGCAGTAATTTTGGATCCCCCCAAAAATAAAGTCTGACACTGTTGCCACTGTTTCCCCATCTATTTCCCACGAAGTGATGGGAACAGATGCCACGATCTTCATTTTCTGAATGTTGAGATTTAAGCGAACTATTTCACTCCCCTTTTTCACTTTCATCAAAAGGCTTTTTCATTCCTCTTCACTTTCTGCCATAAGAGTGGTGTCATCTGCATATCTGAGGTTATTGATATTTCTCCCGGCAATCTTGATTCCAGCTTGTGTTTCTTCCAGTCCAGTGTTTCTGATGATGTACTCTGCATAGAAGTTAAATAAGCAGGGTGACAATATACAGCCTTGACATACTCCTTTTCCTATTTGGAACCAGTCTGTTGTTCCATGTCCAGTTCTAACTGTTGCTTCTTGGCCTGCATACAGATTTCTGTAGAGGCAGGTTAGGTGGTTTGGTATTCCCATCTCCTGAAGAATTTTCCACAGTTTATTGTGATCCACACAGTCAAAGGCTTTGGCATAGTCAGTAAAGCAGAAATAGGTGTTTTTCTGGAACTCTCTTGCTTTTTCCATGATCCAGCGGATGTTGGCAATTTGATCTCTGGTTCCTCTGCCTTTTCTAAAACCAGCTTTAACATCAGGAAGTTCATGGTCCACGTATTGCTGAAGCCTGGCTTGGAGAATTTTCAGCATTACTTTACTAGCGTGTGAGATGAGTGCAATTGTGCGGTAGTTTGAGCATTCTTTGGCATTGCCTTTCTTTGGGATTGGAATGAAAATTGACCTTTTCCAGTCCTGTGGCCACTGCTGAGCTTTCCAGATTTGCTGGCATATTGACTGTACCACTTTCACAGTATCATCTTTCCAGGATTTGAAATAGCTCAAGTGGAATTCCATCACCTCCACTAGCTTTGTTCGTAGTGATGCTTTCTAAGGCCCACTTGACTTCACATCCCAGGATGTCTAGCTCTAGATGAGTGATCATACCATCGTGATTATCCAGGTTGTGAAGATCCTTTTTGTACAGTTCTTCTGTGTATTCTTGCCATCTCTTCTTCATATCTTCTGCTTTCATTAGGTCCAGACGATTTCTGTCCTTATTGAGCCCATCTTTGCATGAAATGTTCCCTTGTTATCTCTAATTTTTTTGAAGAAATCTCTAGTCTTTCCCATTCTGGTCTTTTCCTCTATTTCTTTGCAATGATTGCTGAAGAAGGGTTTCTTATCTCTTCTTGCTATTCTTTGGAAGTCTGCATTCAAATGTGTATATCTTTCCTTTTCTCCCTGGCTTTTGGCTTCTCTTCTTTACACAGCTATTTGTAAGGCTTCTCCAGACAGCCATTTTGCTTTTTTGCATTTCTTTTACCTGGGGATGGTCTTCATCCCTATCTCCTGTACAATGTCACGAACCTCATTCCATAATTCATCAGGCACTCCATCTATCAGATCTAGGCCCTTAAATCTATTTCTCACTGCCACTGTATAATCATAAGGGATTTGATTTAGGTCATACCTGAATGGTCTAGCGGTTTTCCCTGCTTTCTTCAATTTCAGTCTGAATTTGGCAATAAGGAATTCATGATCTAAGCCACAGTCAGCTCCTGGTCTTGTTTTTGTTGACTGTATAGAGTTTCTCCATCTTTGGCTCCAGAGAATATAATCAATCTGATTTCGGTGTTGACCATCTGATGATGTCCATGTGTAGTCTTCTCTTGTGTTGTTGGAAGAGGGTGTTTGCTATGACCAGTGCATTTTCTTGGCAAAACTCTATTAGTCTTTGTTCTGCTTCATTCCGTATTCCAAGGCCAAATTTGCCTGTTACTCCAGGTGTTTCTTGACTTCCTACTTTTGCATTCCAGTCCCCTATAATGAAAAGGACATTTTTTTGGGTGTTAGTTCTAAAAGGTCTTGTAAGTCTTCATAGAACCGATCAACTTCAGCTACTTCAGCGTTACCTGTTGGGGCATAGACTTGGATTACTGTAATACTGAATGGTTTGCTTTGGAAATGAGCAGAGATCATTCTGTCGTTTTTGAGATTGCATCCAAGTACTGCAGTTCAGACTCTTCTGTTGACCATGATGGCTACTCCATTTCTTCTGAGGGATTCCTGCCTGCAGTGGTAGATCTAATGGTCATTTGAGTTAAATTCACCCATTCCAGTCCATTTTAGTTCTCTGATTCCTAGAAGGTCGACGGTCACTCTTGCCATCTCCTGTTTGACCACTTCCAATTTGCGTTTATTCACGGACTTGACATTCCAGGTTCCTATGCAATATTGCCCTCTACAGCATCGGACCTTGCTTCTGTCACCAGTCACATCCATAGCTGGGTATTGTTTTTGCTTTGGCTCCATCCCTTCATTCTTTCTGGAGTTATTTCTCCACTGACCTTCAATAGCAAGAAATGCAAATCAAAACCACAATGAGGTACCATTTCACGCCAGTCAGAATGGCTGCGATCCAAAAGTCTACAAGCAATAAATGCTGGAGACAGTGTGGAGAAACGGGAACGCTCTTACACTGTTGGTGGGATTGCAAACTAGTACAGCCACTATGGAGAACAGTGTAGAGATTCATTAAAACCTGGAAATAGAACTGCCTTATAACCCAGCAATCCCACTGCCGGGCATACACACCGAGGAAACCAGAATTGAAAGAGACATGTGTACCACAATGTTCATCGCAGCACTGTTTATAATAGCCAGGACATGGAAGCAACCTAGATGTCCATTAGCAGATGAATAGATAAGAAGGCTGTGGTACATATACACAATGGAGTATTACTCAGCCATTAAGAAGAATTCATTTGAATCAGTGCTAATGAGGTGGATGAAACTGAAGCCTATTATACAGAGTGAAGGAAGTCAGAAAGGAAAACAGCAATATAATATACTAGCGCATATATATGGAATTTAGAAAGATAGTAACAATAACCCTGTATGCAAGACAGCAAAAGAGACACAGATGTATAGAACAGGCTTTTGGACTCTGTGGGAGAGGGAAAGGGTGGGATGATTTGGGAGAATGGCATTGAAACATGTATAATATCATATATGAAACGAATCACCAGTCCAGGTTTGATCCATGATACTGGATGCTTGGGGCTGGCGCCCTGGGATGACCCAGAGGGATTGAACGGGGAGGGAGGAGGGAGCGGGGTTCAGGATGGGGAACACGTGTATACCTGTGGTGGACTCATGTTGATGTATGGCAAAACCAATACAATATTGTAAAGTAATTAACCTCCAATGAAAATAAATAAATTTATATTAAAAAAGATATAATGTAGATAAAGTCATATCATAAAGAACATGACAGAATATAGATATTACCTTTCTTAAACAAATAAATTTTGAGTATTTACTATAAAACATGTACTACTGACAGCACTAATTTGCTTTAAAAGGCTTGAGGTACATTAACATGTTTTTCTCTAATCAGAGCAGGAGACACACCCAATTGGCCCACAAAGTGGTAAGAGAACCAGGATATGAATCTGAATCTACTGGAATGACTGAAAAAACTTATTTGTAAACATGACCACCCACCGAATGAATAGACTAGAAAATATTAAAAGAAAAAAAAAATACAAGAAACTTAGAAGGAAAATATCAAGGAAGATACAAGACAGAAGTAGTCTGTTTAACTATTATTCAACCATCCCATCTCCAAATGGGTTGTGAGTCATCATGGATGCACAGAGTGATTTAGGTCATGTCCTGAGAAACATGTTCAATAAATGATCAGAGATTATCTTTACAGTGAGAGTATGTAGAAGGTGGAGGGATGTGATAGGTAAGAACTGTTTCCATCCATATCAAGGTACTATGTGAGGACTGGTCAGGACTAAGAAAGGGCCTGTGTGGAGCATAGGGTACAGAGGTTTATGTCAAGATATCAGCTTGTGACTGCATGTCTGTGTGAAAATAACTGAGAGTGCAAACTAATATACTGACCTTAAAAGAAAAGAACTGGTTCAGCAAGTTTATGGGCATTATACTATGGGTATGGGACAGAAACAAGAGAGATTTTTAAAAGTGACTGTGATATATGGAGAAAGCAGGATAATACCTGTTATACTATTTACAAGGTAATGTATCCAACTGTGATTTTGTAACTTACAATGGAATGCTTATATTCAACAAAAACATACACAATATTCCAAGATATTGTGTAAGAATCTTATTAGCAGAAATCAGAAGGAAAATCCAGGAAAAGGCTATCTAAACCTGGGTTCCTCTGCCAAGTATGATTAACCGCTCTATTGGACATTTACTTCGTTTCTTCTTCCACACATGGTCATCTCAAGATAGAGGAGTATCAAAGGAAAGGAGGGACTGACACTGACTCTGGAAGACCTTCCCAGTTACAAAAGCCTTTCTGAGGCATCCAACTCTTTTTTGCAGAAAAAGACTTTATTCTCCTAGACCTTCCCTGAGTTCAAAAGAGCAGATTCAAACAGTTACTAATACATTAAAGGACATTAAAGGATCATACCATGATAAAGTGGGATTTACTGCAGGGATGCAAGATTTCTCAATATCCACAAGTTATTCACTATGATACACCACAGTAACAGTTGAAGACTAAAAACCATGTGATCATCAAGAGATGCAGAAAAGCTTCTGACAAAATTAAAGTGCCATTTATGATAAAAACCCTTCAGAAAGTCAGCACAGATGGACCCTACCTCAACATAATTAAGACTGTATATGTCAAACACAAGCTAACATCATACTCAACAGGGAAAAACTGAAAGCATTCCCCTTAACAACATGAATAAGACAAGAATGTTCACTATTGCCACTTTTATTCAACATATTTTTGGAAGTCCGAGCCACAACAATCAGAAAAGAAAAAGAAATAAAAGGAATTCAAGGTAAAAAAAACTAAAGAGGAAGTAAAACTGTCACTATGATGCTACACACAGAAAATCCCGAAGATGCCACCAGATGACTACTAGACCTCATCAATGAACAGAGTAACCTTGCTGGATACAAAATATATAGAAAACTGCTGCATTTCTATATACTAATAATGATATATCAGAAACGGAAATTAATGAAACAATCCCATTCACCATCTCAGAGAAAAGAATACAATTCTAAGGAATAAACCTACCTAAAAAGTCAAAAGAACTGTACTCATAAAACTGTAAGATGCTGATGACTGATACCAAAGATGACACAAATAGATGGCACAAACATATACCGTGTTCTTGGATTGAAAGAAGTAACAATGTCAAAATGACCATACTATCCAAGGCAATCTACATATTCAATGCAACCCTTATCAAATTAGCAATGACATATTTCATAAAACAAAGAAAAACTTAATTTGTACCAAAATACAAAAGACTCTGGTATCTAAAATGATCTTGAGAAAGAAGAACAGAGCTGGAGAAATCATGTTGCCTGAGTTCAGACTATACTACAAACTGACAGTCAACAAAGTGAAAGTGAAGTCGCTCAGTGACGTCCAACTCTTTGTGACCCCATCGACTGTAGACTACCAGGTTCCTCTGTCCATGGGATTTTCCAGGCAAGAATACTGAAGTGGGTTGCCATTTCCTTCTCCAGCAGATCTTCCTGACCCAGGGACTGAACCTGGGTCTCCTGCATTGTAGGCAGATGGCTTTACCGTCTGAGCCAGCAGGGAAGTGATATGATGATGGCACAAAACAGAAACACAGATCAGTAGAACAGGACAGAAAACCCAGAAATAAACCAATTTACTTAGAGTCAATTATTCTATAACAAAGGAGGAAATAATACAGAATGAAGAAGTCTCTTTAATAAGTGATGCTAGGATAAATGGATAGTTACATGAAAAAGAATGAAATTACAACATTCTCTAACACCACATACAAAAATAAACTCAAAATGTGTTAAACATCTAAATGCAAGACCAGATACTATAAAATTCATAGTGGAAAACAAATGCAAAACACTGACATAAATGTCAGCAAATTTTTTTTGAATCTATCTCCTAGTCATGGTAATAAAATCAAACAAATGAGACCTAATTAAATTTAAAACCTTTTTGCAAAGCAAAGGAAACCAAAAAAATAACAAAAATTCAACTTTTAGACTATGAGACTATATATGCAAATGATGCTACCTATAAGGGATTTATTTCGAAAATATACAAACAGTTCATACAGCGTAATATCAAAACAAACAAACAACCCAATCAAAAACTGGGCAGAAGATCAAAACAGATACTTCTCCAAAGGAGACAAACAGATGGCCAACAGTCACCTGAAAAGATGTTTGACGTCTCTCCTTATGAGAGAAATGCAAATCAAAACCACAAAAATGTATCACCTCACACTGGTCAGAATGACCACCATCAAAAAGTCTACAAACAATAAATGCTTGAGAGGGTGTGGAGAAAAGAGAACTCTCCTACACTGTTGGAAGGAACATAAATTGGTACTGCCACTTTGGAGACTAGCATGGAGGTTCCATAAAGAAATAAAAATAGAGCTATCACATGAAGCAGCAATTCCAATCCTGGGCATATATCCAGAAAGGATGAAAACTATTCAAAATGATACATGCACCCCAATGTTTTTAGCAGCACTATTTATACCAGCCAAAACATGGCAGCAACCTAAATGTTCACTGGCAGACAAAGGGATAAAGAATATGTGGTACACTTATACAAGGGAATATTGTGAAGTGAAAGTAGCTCAGCTGTGTCCAACTCTTTAAGACCCCATGACCTGCAGCTGCCAGACTCCCCTGCCAATGAAATTCTCCAGGCAAGAACACTGGAGTGGGTTGCCACCTCCACAGCATAAAACACAATGAAGTAATGGCTTTTGCAGCAATATAGACAGACTTAGGGATTATTCTAAGTGAAATCAGACAGAGAAAGACAAATATCATAGAATATTATATGTTGAACAGAAATAAATGATACAAACGAATTTATTCACAAAATAAACTCACCAGAATGAAAAACAAACTTATGGTTACCAAAGGGGATAGTACAGGATGGTGATGGAGGCAGGAAAGGGAGAGATAAATTAGGAGTCTGAATATTTACAAACTAATGTATATACAAAATAGATAAACAACAAGAACCTACCATATACTCAGGGAACTATATTGAGTATCTTGTAAACTGCTGTATACCTGAAACACAAAACTGTAAATTAACTATACTTAAAAAGTGGAGAAGGAAATGGCAATCCACTCCAGTATTCTTGCCTGGCGAATCCCATGGACAGGGGAGTCTGGTGGGCTGCCGTCTATGGGGTCGCACAAAGTCAGACACAGCTGAAGCAACTTGGCATGCATGCATGCACGCATTGGAGAAGGAAATGGCAACCCAGGCCAGTGTTTTTGCCTGGAGAATCCCAGGGACAGAGGACCCTGGTGGGCTGCTGTCTGTGGGGTCGCACAGAGACACGACTTAACGCAACTTAGCAGCAGCAGCAGCCGCGTACCTAGAAAGAATGGTTACAACAAAAACACCTCTTGCAGAGATGTTCAAAGGATGTTTCACAAAGGTGTAAAAACTACTAAATGGGGAAAGCAGTCTATGAAACAAGACATGTTGACAAAACTGAACACCCACCAGCAAAAGAATTTACTTGGAACATTATCTTACACTACAGACAAAAACAAACTCAAAATGGTTCAAAGACCTAAACCTAAGTCCCAAATGTATAAAACTCTTAGAAGTAAACATGCAGGATATGTTTCTTGAAATTGGACCCACAAATGATTTACCAGATATAACACCAAAAGCACAGGCCACAAAATAAAACCAGATATTAATAAACTGAACTATATCAAAATTATAAACTACTCTGCATTAAAGTGCAGTGAGTTTCAAAAGACAATCAACAGTAAAAGAAAAAATATGTGGGATTCATACATCTGATAGTAAGTGAGTACAAAGAATATATAAAGAATTTTAAGAGGGACTGATCACCAGTTCCACCATAGGGATCATTCCCCAATCAACCATCCAAGGCATTGCAAACACAAAACAAACATTAAGAGTAACAGAGAAATTTGAACTCAATGATAAAATAAAAAATACCTACAATGCACAGAACAACAGTGCAGCCAATAGCCCCATAGATATGAGAATGTGAACTTGGACAAAATTGTCCTGGGATAAATTCCCATGCCAATTACAGAGGCTAAAATATATGGCCCTTGATACACATCAACAACAATGTCACGGTGCCCTTGACAGAGTCTCCAAAGCCAGAAAATAACCTGGAAAGATGTATCAGGCTCTCGTGATACTTTCTCTCTCATCATCCTAGAACATACTGACCACTCTACTGGATAGCATCAAGTGGTGACTTTGTACAGAGCAAGAAAATAACATTAGGAATAGTGTCTCCATCACAGTTTTCTGTTACCTACTAAATCCACTCCACAGAGACTTCCCAGAGGCTGCCAATTAAACATAGGTGGATTATCACAGCAAGGAAACCAGATAAAATTTCAGACCCTCAGGAATATATTTCAAAGAAATTGAAGAGGTAAAATGATACAAAGTAAGAAGAATGGAACATCAGGAACAGCTAACATTCCCAGACGGGGTAGAGCAGCACAAGAGTAAAACTAATACAACATGAAGGTCAGACATTACAGCATCTTGAGATGGGACCATGCACTCAACCTACAGATGGCAAGCTAAGAGCCTGCGAGATTCACATATGCTCCCCTCGTAGGATCTACGATCAAAAAGATGATCTCTCTACCCACTCTTACATTCTCCTAAGTAACAACCACAGAGGATCCAATCCACCAACTTGTCTCACTCCTAAACAGAAAAAAACAGCCCTTTTTAGATACTCGTTTTTCTTTATATGTTGTAGTTTTGGCTACTTTTACATCACTCCCCACTGTCCAGAGCTTTTTCTCAGGCTCCAATGTGGAAATAATATTCAGATCAGACACAGAAATTCTGGGACTCCCCTGGTGATCCAGTGGTTAAGACTCTGCATTTCCAATGCACGGGCTGCAGGTCTGATCCTTAGTCAGGGAACTAAGATCCCATATGCAGAATGGTGCAGCCAAAAAAAAGTAAACAAGCGAGCAAAAACAAACAAGTAGATATTCAGCATTATCAGAAGAAAGAAATCTAAAGTGCTGTGGATTTTTTTAAACACTGAGCCAAAAGTCAAAAGGTAGAAAATAGGAAATCGGGTTGTTTGGTATTTTTTTTAACATTTGCTACTGAGCTTTGTAGACAACCTCAGATATGACATGAAAGAGACACATCATCTGAAGACGTTTAACCTTGTGAAGCTGTGTCATGCCCCAGTCACCAGAACTCTCAGATGGAAGACATCAGGGCCTCCCAAGGGGCACACAGGGAAAATGCAGATACCCAAGGGCAGCTCTGGAAGGAAGTCATCCTCACCCACAGACAGCAGGTTCCTATAGGTCTCCAGCATCACGTCCCTGTAAAAGGCCCTCTGAGCAGGGTCCAGGAATTCCCACTCCTCCTGAGTGAATTCGATGGCCACATCTTCAGAGGTCAGTCGTTCCTGAAATGAAACCACATGTCACCTAAAGGGCCATGAAAAGTTCTCATTTTCATGCAAAAGAGAAAGGATGGTAAGGGGCAAGCATTGACGTGGTTGAAGTATGTGTTCTAACAAATCCCTGCAGGGGTATCTGGAGAAAGTATAGATCTCTAGTTTTAATTTCTTATGCTTCTTCCTAAGACCTTATCAGATCCTCCAATTAACATGGATTTTTCATCATCATTCAAAATCCATGAAATATATAAAAATAAAGCTCAACACTGTTTTGGCTATACAGAAGTGTCAGATATTATGTTCTATCCAGTGAGTACAACTCATTATCTAGATGAGGTACAGCATGAGTGGTGTCTTCAGAGATGACAAAGTCCATGGCATTTTTAATGGAAAGGTCTAAATTTTCAGGTATGATGTTGATAACAGCAGCAAGGACCAAAAGTGTCTGAAGGCTTCCTGTTGCTCTAAATTACTGTAGTATTACTCTAAACATTAAATAAGTACTTTACAGGCAAGAACCTGTCATCAATATAATAGCTCATTAAAGAACCATCTGTTCCCACCTTAGAGAAGAAAACCTGTGTCACAGACACTCTGAGAAACTCGACTCAGATCAAGAAGGTAAGAAATGTTACATGAAGCACCTGAACTCAGAAGCTTGGGCCCAGCAACTGAAGCTTAAGCATCTAACGGTTAATACAGACAACATTGCAAGTCCTTTGACAGAGGGCTCCTAAAGAAAACTTGAAAGAAGTCCAAGGTGAACCTCCTCCCTGCCCCTCTGTCTTCTCTGCAGGGGGAGCAGCTCTTGGGCCTCGAGCCTTCATCCCTTGAAAATGGACACCTGTGCCAAATTAGTCTCTACCCCCTCCCTGATTGGGAGAACCTCCCCCCTGTTGAGTGATCACTGTCCACAGTGGTGGTGAAGGACTGGAGAGACTGACTGATGAGAGCCACAGCAGCTTGGCAGCCCCAGGTCCCCAGACCATCTCACTTATTCCTAGCCAAGCTTCCAAACCAGTGACATTTCAAAGGACTCTGACACAGCAGCCAAGTTCCCTGGAGCTGGAGCTGCCACAGCAAGGGTGGCTGGCTCCAGGGCTGGAAGTGGGACTTTGTTCGGGAGCTTCATCACTGTTATGCCAGGAACCCTTCTCTGAAACAGTAGCTCTACTATACTACGCCATGGGCTTGGCCCTCTCAAAGGCCATGGGGCTCTTTTGCCTGATGGTGGTCTAGCTCATCTTCCTGATGATATAAAGGAGCTGTTTCCACCTCCCATAGTTTTTTCCTGTGTCTGCCCTGTGTATTCCCTTTCCTGGAACTCCCCAGGCAGTCTGGGCAAAGTGGTGGGCTCAGGGTTTGACGGAAGGAAAACAAACAAACATTGTATTGATATGAAAAAAAAAAAAAGTTCAAAGTGAATAATATGGAATGGCATGAAAGGTCATTATAGACGTGGATACAGAAACATAACTGTTAGTAATTTACTACTTAAACACTAACACGATTGTTTAGAAAATTTCAAGGCCACAGATTATACTGATAACATAATTTCAACTGAAAAAAAAAAAGGTGATATGTAGTTTTTAAATCATGATGTCTTCTATCTAAACCACAGACTTGCACATGGATGCATACTTATCTAGAAAAAATTAACTGACATGAGAAGATTCATCTTTTGACAGATTTTGTGGACAATTTTATATCATCCTTTTATTCACATGTACTTCAGCATCCTTCAGACGATAAATATGTATCCTTTGTACTCAGCTGAGTTTGTCAACAGGATTCTATACTAGGCTACAAAAAGAAAACTGGTAAAAACATAAAAAAAAAAGAATACTTGAACTCAATTCATAATAAAATTACCATATACAAAGATACAATTTTATCCATTTAAATTTACATAGCAAGGCATTAACAGAAGCCAAAGACTTTCTTTGCTTTTTTTTCCATTAATAAACCAGTGATTTGAAATTAGAAGAGTCATTAGATTATGACAAAAAAGAATTATCACAACAGCAAAGTAAAAATACTTCTCAGAGAATTAAAAATCATGGCAAAAAAGAATATGGAAAAAAAATACAGTTATTAAGCAAGACTATCTGAAGAAACATCATGATAGGAAGGAAACATTCAATACATTCCTTCTGAAATTACAGTGGCACGAAAGGAGCTGTCCAGGGTGCCTGTATTTCACCACCATACGATGCACAGTAGCAGGGGCCACTAGAAGAAGTAAGAGGAGGTAAAACATAGGGCAAGAGACACAGAGTTTGTCAGAGAGTTGAAACAGGTAGTACTCACAAACCTAAGGACATGGAAAGGTGAAAAGTGAAAGGATGGAAAAAGACAGTCCATTCTAAAGAGAGCAGGGGAGACTGTTATATCAGACAAAATAAACTGAAGAAAAAAAAAAGTGCAATGAGATAAACATGGTATGATGATAAAACGGTCAATTTACCAAAAAGCTGTAACAAGTAAAACTATATATACATCTAACATTAGATATCTCAGAAAAATGAAGCAAACATTGAACAGGCATGTACAGATCACACGGCCCAACAAAAGCAGAAAACACATGTATCTCAAGGACACATAAAACATTCTCTATGAGAGACTACGTTAGGCCAAAATTAACCATTTTAAGAGACTGATACCATAAAAGTATCTTCCCTAACAACAACGAAATAAACACAAGAAAAAAAGAAAATTCCTCAAATGTGCACATTAAACAACTCACTCTTACACCACAAATGGGTCTAAGAAAAATAATCACATGGAAATTTTTAAATACATGGATCAAAATGAAAAGACAACATTACAAAATTTATAACACAGAGAGAACACTGTACTAAAAGGAAAGTCTGAAAGGTTAAATGCTTACAGTAAAAAAGAGAAAATATCTTAAACCTGAAATCTATTTTTAGACCTCTAGGAAGCAGAAAACGGAAAACAAACTAAACTCAAGTTTAGCAGAAGGAAACATGTAAATAAGAAAGATTAAACCAGAGATACAATAGAAAGTAGAAAAATATAAAAATCAACAAACCAAGAGTGGATGTTTTGAAAAAACTGTATAGGAAAACCCCCACCTAGACTAAGGACAAGAGAAAAAAACTAAAAACAGATATGAAACAGGAGTGGTTACAATTGATGTCAAAGAAAGTTTCTAAAGATAAGGAAGTACTATGACAAATAATGCCTATAAGTGACAGTATATAGGAGATACTGGCAAATTCTTACAAGCATGCAAACTATTTTACTTATTAAGAAATAAATTGAGAAGTGTTGACAGTGAAAGTGATGGCTACTCAGTCGTGTCTGACTCTTTGTGACCTCATGGACTGTAGCCCACAAGGCTCCTCTGTCCATGGAATTTCTCCAGACAAGAAGACTGGACTAGAGAACCATTCCTTTCTCCAGGGAATATTCCGACCCAGGGAGAGAACCTGGGTCACCCAAATGCAGCAGATTCCTTATGATTTGAGCCATCAGGGAAGCCCATTATAACTAGAGTGATTTAAAAAGTAATCAGAAACCTCTAAGAAAAATACAGGACCAAATTCTACCAAACATTTACAGAAGAATTACCACTAATCTTGCTAATTCTATGGAGCAAGCACGGTTCTAATAGTCTGCTGATTTCCCAAAGACGCAAGAAAGGAAAACTAGAAACCAATACCCTTGATGAATACTGATGCAAAATTAAAATACTTGCAAACCCACTTCAACACATATTAAAAAGATCTGGAGAAACAGACACAGAGAACAGATGGAGGGGGAAGGGAAGGAAGGAGAGGGTGAGATGTATGGAGACAGTAACAAGGAAACTTACATTACCATATATAAAGTAGAGAGTCAATGCGAATTTGATGACTGACTCAAGGAACTCGAACAGGGGCTCTCTAACAACCTACAGGGGTGGGATAGGGAGGAAGATGGGAAGGAGGGGACATATGTATACCTATGGCTGATTCATGTTGGTATTTGGCAGAAAACAACAACTTCTGTAAAGCAATTATCCTTCAATTAAAATAAATAAATAAAAAGATCTGACACCATGACCAAGTGGATTTTATTCATATAAGGCAAGGAGAAGTCAACATACAAAAATCAATTAATATGACACACTACATTAACAGATTAAAGGGGAAAAAAAACGGGATCCTCTCAAGGCAGAAAAAAAACATTCGACTAAAATTTGACAACCATTCAAGATGGAACACTCAACAAACTACAAACAATAAATTATACCAACATCAACATAAAAAATGCCATTATGAAAAGAGCACAGCAATGGGGAAAGAATGAAAGCTTTTCCTCAAGGACGCACACTCTGCACTACACTTCAACAAAGCACTGAAACCCTTAGAGCAATTAGATGAGAAAAGGAAATCAAAGGTCCCCAAATTGAAAAAGAAGTAAATGTATCTTCTTTCCTACATGACAAAGTTTCATCAGTAAAAATCATAAAGATTACAAAGGAAACATGTAATATCAAAAAAGATTCTTTAATAACCACACAAAGGGTCAATCAACCAATTAACTCATTATGAAAACTGCCATGACAATTTTTGTAGAAGCAGAATAAAACATCAGGAAAGTCATAGAACTATTGTAAGAGCAAACAGCAAAACTCTTGAAGAAGGAAGATGGACGTCTTTCTATTTCAACACCTATTACAAGGTAATCAAGGTGATGTGGTACTGGTATAAAAACAGACAAATAAACCAACTGAACAGAACACAGTACTCAGAAATAATTCTTTGTGTATATATATGTAAGGTATATTCACAAGGATGTCAAGATACACAAAATGGAAAGGACAGGCTCAAATGATCTGATTCTCAGATTTAACCAGCTATTGTGCATACTAACATCTGACTTTCACGTGCAGTTTCCTTACCCTGGTTGACAGAGCAGACAGCGCATCCAGATAGGCCCTAAGCAATCCCTGCTGCCCAACAGCACTGAGACCACAGCTCCAACCCGTGAGTGAGAAGCCCTGCCCAGGACGGTGCCCAGGGGAGCCTCCTCACAAGGGCCAGGTCACTGGGTCATGGGCAGATCGGATCTAAGTGGAGATGACAGGCCCTGAGGGAAGGCCCCGGGTGAGTGTGCATGTACAGGAGTCACACAGGACACTCCAGAGTCAGACACGATTAGCGAGTCCAGAGAAGGGCATTTCAGAAAGGAGAGACTAAATATGACCTTACCTGAGAAATAGCCATGCCTCACTCCTTTTCTTTCCTCTTCCTTAACTTCAGGGCTTCCTCAGGCAACACGAGTCTTCAGAGGTCTATCATGAAAGTTGAAAACATGCTGTTTAATGCTTAGAGAAAACACATCCCCTTCCTGAGCCCCAACCATAAACACACAGGGAAGCCCTCACCATAAGGAACAGACAGTCCCCTGTGGCCACTGTCTCAGGAGAGACTCAGGACAGTCAACTTCCACAGAGAGATCAACATGGGACTTTCCCACTTTCCCTCGGATCACACTCCCCTCCTGCTGAGGCCTCATGTACACAGCAGCAGGAGGCACCTCTGCTGACCAGGCAATCTCCTTCAGGTCACACGGCAGGCCCTGATCCATCCCCACTGAGAACAGAGCATCCCCTCCTCAGCCCAGATCTGAGCCCTCAAGACTGTGAGGACTCAAGAGTCCTGATGCTCAGTGAGGGCTCCAGACTGGAATCAACTGGGGCATCTTAAACATTCTCGAGCTGTGGACCAACACAAACTACCTGAAGGGGAATCTTTGGTCAGAGGGTACAAAAACATGTGTGTCAGGAGCCACAATAGGCATTACTGACAAAATGGAGGCACAGCCCCAACCCATTCTCCTTGTCCCGCAGGCACGGACCCGGGATGAAGGAGTTAGGTCTTGTGATTCTGACTTGTTTCTTCCTTTCCTCGGTTGAGTTGACTGAAAAGAATGTTAAGGTGCTTATCGTCCTTGAGAGGAGCATGAGAAGGCACAAAGCCTTCTGCAGTTGTGCCCAGAGAATAATCCATAAAGTTAACCATTGACATTTGTTCAAGGATCTTTACAAAGAGTGTTCCAGGATGATCACATAGGCTGCAGCTTGAGGCCTTAGGAAGGATTGTCATCTGAGACCTATTTGTGAGGGAAATCTTTATGGCAAAGGAAGTTTGCTGAATTTAGGCTTTAGAAATAATAAAGAATAGTTAGAAGCTAAAAATTGAAGGAATGTGGTAGTGCTAGCATGTTTTACTATATCTTATACAGATCAGGAATTTCAGAGATATTAATAGCTGCTGCTGCTAAGTTGCTTCAGTCATGTCTGACTCTGTGCGACTCCATAGACGGCAGCCCACAAGGCTGCCCTGTCCCTGGGATTCTCCAGGCAAGAACACTGGAGTGGGTTGCCATATCCTTCTCCAATGCATGAAAGTGAAAAGCGAAAGTGAAGTTGCTAAGTCATGTCCAACTCTGTGCGACCCCATGGACTGCAGCCCACCAGGCTCTTCTGTGCATGGGAATTTCCAGGCAAGAGTACTGGAGTGGGGGGCCATTGCCTTCTCCATTTAACTGCTATATATTGTCCTAAAGAAGCAGCTGTTTTGCATTGCAAAGGGCACAGCAGGGATGGGAATAAAGCTGCAGAAGGTAATCAGTTGGCTGATTCTCAAGCCAGAAAGGCTGGTACTTTATGAAACCCCTTCACTGTAGACGCCTTTGATCTGGACAGATCCTGTGGAACAGGAAAAACCACAATATACTGAGGAAGAATTAGAAAGATATGAGAAAAGATGACCAAAGATTACAGATAAAGGATGGTTACAGTCTGAGGATGGACGATTAATAATTCATAAAAATCCTCAATGGAAAATTCTTAAGGGTTTACACCAGAGTTTTCATTTGGGTGCAAAGAGTACTTACCAGATGGCTTCTCATTTGTTTGAAGGTAAAAATGTGATGAAAACTTTAAGGAACATTATCAAAAGGTGTGAGGTTCATCAGAAACATAACCCCAAAACTGAGAACCTAGCAATATCTGGATTACAACGAAGTGGAAAGTATTCTGGAGAGGGCTGGGAAATTGATTTTATTCATATGCCAAAAGCTAATTGATATTCTTGCGTACAAGTCTGGGTAGATACTTTTACTGGATGGATTGAGGCTTTTCCCTGTTGTAGTAAGCAAGCTAAGGAGGTTATAAAGATTTTAATCCATGAAATTATCCCCAGGTTTGGGCTGCCACGGAGCCTTCAGAGTGACAATGGCTCGGCATTTAAAGCTGCTGTAACTCAGGGGGTATCTAAAGCTCTAGAAATAGAATATCACTTACACTGTTCCTGGAGACCCCAATCTTCAGGAAAGGTTGAAAAATCTAATGACATTATCAAAAGACATCTGCGCAAATTAACTCAAGAGATGCAAGACAGTTGGATTAAAGTCCTACCCATAGCTTTAATGAGGGCTTGAACTGCCCCCAAAAAGGAGGGACTGCCCCCCTTTGAATGCAGTTATGGAAGGCCTTTCTTACCCACAGACATCGTTATAGACCCTGAGCATTGGAATTAACTAGTTACGTAACTCAGCTCTCAGCTTTTCAACAGGCATTAACAGAACTCCGGGAGACGACTCCTGACCCAGCCTCTGAGTCAAGCAAGCCTCTATTTGAGCCAGGAACCGAGGGCCTCATAAAAACATTGGGATCTGGGGGCCCATCCCTCGAGCCCCTCTGGGAAGGCCCTTACCAGGTTATTCTTTCTTCTTCCACAGCTATCAAAGTGCCAGGAATTGATTTGTGGATTCATCACACTTGAGTTAAGAGGGGGCACCCTGAACAGAACTAAGTGACTTCATTTTATGTCTTTACTTTCTATGCTCTGACTTTGTACTTTTCAGATGGGCTTGATAATCTATGTGATCCTACTTCTGCTGACTCCAAAAATCCTGAGTGTGCCATTTGATCCTCAAGACAATGCCTTCCTGTCCTGCGCTCACTCCTACGCTGCATTCCACAATTGGTCTAACTGCTGGGTCTGCAGAGTGCTCCCCTCTTCATCATGAAAGGCTTTTGTGGTGGACATCTCCACTTCAAGAAAAAGACTTTCTCCAAGCCTCCAAATACCTTCGACAACAATCACATGTGATGCCTCTTCTTCATCTGATGACATCTACCAACCCTAAAATGGACTGATGCAACACTTTGTACTTTAACTATGGACATAAGGTGACTTTTAATTTTGATTATACGTTGCCTCAGTTTAATGTCTATTTTGCTACACATAAGGCAAATAGGTCTGGATCTAATGGTTTTTTACCTGACGTTTATCAAATAAGGGATGAGGTTATGTGGCTAACTCCTGAAAAAGCACGTCTAGTATCTACTGCCCCTATATGCTGCGAACAAACAGAGCCATCCCCAAAAGTCAGCCAACAACTTCATTACAATGATTGGAAACAATTGGGATTTCTGCCTCAGCATGTATGCAAGGTAATCATTCCCGTGTTTTCCAACCCCAATTCAAGTCCTCCCTTTGTCTGGCCAGGCACTAATTGGGACTGGATATCTCAGTCAGCTGGCTTGCTCCAAACGGGACCTACTGGATATGTGGCTCTTACCTATGGGCATGTCTTCCCCTTGGTTGGATAGGGAGATGCACCCTGGGTCTAGCCTTTACTCACGGCTTTATATTTTCAGAGCTTCCAGAAAAGCCTGCTAATTTACCCCACCTCAAAACTCGGTGGTCAAGGTCTGTATTTCACTGGTATCATTATTTGGCTGCAGTCTTTGTTCCCTCTTTGGGAACTACAGATGTTATGCTACGAGTGGATCTTTGACAAATTTTACGCAACAGCCATTATAAGATTCTCAAAAAGCTATTTCAGCTCTTAATGCTGAACAAGCACAAATTAGGTGGTTTTACAAAACAGATTAGGTTTAGATATTCTGACACCTGCGCAAGGAGGCACTTGTGCCATTATTCACACCCAATGCTGTACATATAAACCTGATATGAGCACTAATGTTATTCATTTTACTAAACACATGAACAAGATAATTGAGGCTATGGATATTCCTGAAGCCTCAATTGCCTCATTTTGGGAGATGTTAACTAATGCCCCATGGTGGAAAACTATCTTACTTACAATAATTCTGATTGCTTTGTTTTTGCTGTTTGCTCCCTGCATCTGTAACTGTGTAACTGGATTTGTTTCTAGTTGCATGAAAGCTTTTAAGTTACAAATGGCTGTGTTACGTAGGGGAAGCTCACTGATTGAAACCGCCCACCCTGGCCAGGCACCATAGTAACCATTTGTATGAGTTGTTTTATGACAGGAGATCCTGATAAGGAATATGGAACTAATGAACCACCACCGGTCTGAAGAGTTCGGGAAAGGTCGAAAGGAGACACGGAGTGTCTGTCCACTTCCCAGAATCTCTCTGGCTAGCATCCATCTTGGCTGAGCGATGCGTGCACCACCAGGAAAGACTCCGAATTGGAATGATTGGCCAAAGACCACCGGGAAACTAATCTCATCACCATAAAGCCCAGACTGCGACCTACGTGGCAGAGCAGTTCTCCTGGGTTCCCTTACCCTACTGCTCTCCACTCGGGTGCCCTTTCCCAATAATATCTCTTGCTTTGTCAGCACATGTGTCTCCTCAGACAATTCATTTCCGAGTGATAGACAAGAGCTCAGTTTCACAGCCTGGAAGGGATCCCCCTTCCTGCAATAGTTGCTCAAACTCCTGCTACTGCTGCAGCTTCTTCCAACTACTATTTGGGGGCCCTGGATCAGACATCTTCGGTATGAGGGTTAGGACACCAATTTAAGGACAATGTCCCTTGTCAGCTCGGAAGCAGTTATGGAATGAGCACGATGCCCCTTTTCCCTAGGCAACATAATTCTTCTAAAAGAAAAGGGGTGACTTGAGAGGGTAACAGGCAGGAAGGCCAGGTGTCTCCAAATGGAGGAAATAGGCTGTAAGTGTCAGACATTTTTATCTCTCTTAAGGGGCAAGAGGAAACAAACTAGTGATACTTTTTTCCTTCTCTATACAAATTTAAAAGGAGGTTTCTCTTAACATACTTGTTGCCATAATGATACCTGGTTTCACCTGAAGTTAACTATTCTCAAACCTTGAGTTAACCAATCCATTTTTCTTATGGAAATGTTTGTCTTAAGCTATGTGAATGGACTATGCACTTACCCCAGACTCTGTCTTCAGGTCAGTTCCACCTAAGGGCTCAGAACCTACTTCACTAACCAGTATGTTATACTCAGATATTGTTTCCCCTAATCTATGTAAACAAAACCATTTGTATGGTAATCTGCCCTTCTACAAGATTCAAGTTAATCATTATATGGCCTGGGACGAATCATTTGCTGCCAAGAGATCCCAAAATGCATTCTATGGATGAGGGGCCTGGTGCCATTCTGAGTTTTAAAACCTTCCTTTTCTTCATTAACAGATTGCTAGTGACTATAATGGCACCCCACTCCAGAACTCTTGCCTGGAAAATCCATGGATGGTGGAGCCTGGTAGGCTGTAGTCCATGGGGTCGCTAAGAGTCAGACACCACTAAGCAACTTCACTTTCACTTTTCACTTTCATGCATTGGAGAAGGAAATGGCAACCCACCACAGTATTCTTGCCTGGAGAATCCCAGGGACAGAGGAGCCTGTTGGGCTGCCGTCTATGGAGTCGCACAGAGTTGGACACGACTGACAGGACTTAGCAGCAGAAGCAGCCACCTCCCAATTCTGAACCCTCTTCCACCTCCCTCCTCACAAGATCTCTCTGGGTTGTTCCAGAGCACTGGCTTTGGGTGCCCTGCTTCGTGCACTGAACTTGCACTGATCATTCTGTTTTACATATGGTAATTTACATGTTTCAGTGCTGTTCTCTCAAATCATCCCACCCTTACCTTCTCCCACTGAGTCCAAAAGTCTTTTCTTTACATCTGTGTCTCCCTTTGTTGCCCTGCATGTAGGATCACTGGTACCATCTTTCTAAATTCCATATACATGCATTAATATACAGTATTTGTCTTTCTCTTTCTGACTTATTTCACTCTGTATGATAGGCTCTAGGTTCATCAACCTCATTAGAACTGATAAATGAGGTGACACTTTTGCTAAGTATGGCACAAAATAGTCTAAGATGATTTACTGCTTACCAAGGAAAATTTGAAATGTATGAGATGAAGGGAAGAAAGCACTCAGGCAAGGAATGAATCTGAAAAAATATCTGAAAAAAAAAAAAAAAAACCCTGAGAATTATTTTTAATCTAAAAATCTGGTGTCAAAGTTTAAAAAAATGTGGAGAATAACCATATTTAGAAAAGAATGATAAGACTAGAATACTGGAAACTAAAAAAGGTTATTTCTGAAGTTAAAAATGAGTACAGAAACTGAATGAATTAAAACCTATTCCAAGCTACAAAAAGCACCATACATAAAGAAAACAGAAAATGTGAATCCGTTTAAAAAAAAAAAAAAAAAGTTCCTTTAAAAATGCTACCCAATAATGATACAGTGGATAAGAATCTGCCTGACAATGCAGGGGACATAGATTCTATCCTTGGTTCATGAAGATCCCACAAGTACAAGCAACTAAGCCTGTACACAACTACTGAGCCTGTGCTTTAGAACCTGGGAGTCACAACTCCTGAGCCCATGGCACAGCACAGCCAAAAAAATTCAACCAAAAAAAAAAAAAAAAAAAAGCTACCAGATTGACACTTTAGAGTCAGTCATTTCTTGCCCCAGGTCTCTTCTTCCCTGACCTCTCTCTTATGATAGGACAAGGGAAGGGGGTCACTCACAGCTCAGTGAATCAAGCCACTGCCCCAGGCTCAACAGGGTTTGCAAATGAAAGTCATCTTCTGCCACAAGTAATAAAAAAAGACAGAAGCCTTATAGACAGGAGTTTTGAAATTCTCATCCTCCTCTGTATAACTAAAAAAATCATCTGTATCCAAACAACTGGCCACACCTGGATCGAGCTTACCCCTCTGTTCACCTAGCTCCCTATTTCATCTGGGTCTCGGTGTCTCTTTCTCCCCCTCTGCTCTCCTGCTATTCCTCTCCTATTTCCTCCTTCACACGTGTCCTGTCCAGGCTGCTGCAATTCGTTCCCCCTCGAAATGCTCTCCAACCTTCCTGAGTCTTTCAAAAATCCATACCTATGTCTGCCTCTTTCTTCCCCCATTTCTGCTCCCTCTCTGCGCTCCAGATTACTCCCCTTCTCTCGCTGTGACTCTCCCTTCCTCCCCACTCTCTGGCAAGCCATGTGGCTATGCTTACTTCCAGCCCTTTCCTCCTCTGCTCCTTACCTTTCTCTGCCAACACCATAAAACCGGCCACCTCAGATTGAGACTTGAACCCTTGTGGCGGGACTCCAACCGGGTGAAAACACAACTCGGGACTCTAACCCAAGAGGCCTGGACTCAAACCCGGCCAAAACCCAGTTAGGGACTCTCCACCTCTGACGTCCCTCATCGCCCTTCGCCTCCCCGCTCCTATCACTGAGACATAGGGCAGTTCTCCCTATCCTGTTTTCCAATCCCTGGAGATCTGGCTTTCTAATTTATTAATACTTCTCTATTTTATTCACTTGGCTATTTTCAAGGCTTAACCTCTTTGACTTGACTATCCCTTTGCAAATCCCTCAGCCATTCTGTTTTCCCATTGGTTCTCCCTGATGCTTTTCTCCTCAGTTTCAGTTATTTCTCTCAGTCCTTCTGACTCTGCTTCTCCTGATCCTCCTGCCGCCTGAATATACTGAGTGGGCGACAGAACGAGACGCCTCCGGACCGGAAGAGCACCTTTTCCCCCGAGTTGAATTCGGCATGGAACAGCACTGGCTGTCACATGGCTGGCCCAGGTCACCGACCCTATGCGGGATGAGGGGACGGGCTGACAGGAAAGGGGGCCGCTGTGGGGCCTCAGGAGACGCGAGGACAGAGGGGCTGGGAGGGAGGGGGCTCAGGAGCGGGGCGGCCTCTCCGGAATCCCGGGACCGGGGAGAGGGCGCGGCCTATCTGGGCTCTGCCTCCAGCGGTCGAGAAGGCGACGCGGCGGGCGCGACTCCAACTCGCGAGAGAGGGCTTTACTTGGCAAGGCGAGAGGTCAAAAAGGGTTTTAAGCAGGAAAATGTCGCCAGAGGCGGTGTCTACGCGCACCGAGGGCCGAAAACGCCTCAGCAACACTTAAAACCCGAACGAAAAGATAACTGGGCCGTAACGGCAGCCGCAGCGTTTATTCGGGGCCGAGCACCGGGTGCCAGGGTTTTCAGGTCGCTGGCAATTTCCACACCATGAGGACGAGTGAGCGGGGGCGGAGGTGGGGACTGGAGGGGTGGCGAGTTCTGCAAACTTACTCGAAGGAAGCGTAGGCGCCGCTCGGGGACCTGGCTCCGCGCTCTCCCACTTCCGGCTCTGTGGGAAAGAGCTTTTGGTTTTAGAGCCGCGGCTTCCGACCAGGGGCGGAGCGAGCACCCGCTGTGCGCAGAGTTCCTGGGAGGGGCGGGGCGCGGAGGGGGCGGGGCCTGTTACCTTGACAGCATTAGGTTACCGTTGTAACACAGCTCAGGTAAAACCTTCAAGTTATGTCGGAAGCCAAGATACTTCCTCTTAAGACTAAAAGGGCTTATTCTCAATAAAAAGCTGTTTTTCACAGCATGTTGTGCTCAGATCCTGCTAGTGAGGCTGAAGCAATTCAGGGATCTGGGAACTTGAGCAGTTTTAGGGAACAAGAATGGGACTACTCTCTATATTACAAATACAAAACTGCCTGGGTAGAAATGGGCCATTCCCTACTCACACGCTACAAAACAGCAAACTTCGCATAGTGCTCAGTTCAACAAACTCAGGGTCAGTACCTGGGTGTCTGAGATAGAGGACTTAAGGGATGTGATCATTTGGGTGACTAAACACAGCCTTTTAAGAGCAAGACACTTTAAATGATTATAAACTGCATTATTGTTTCTTTTATCCAACATGTTTTAATTATTTCCCCTTTCTAAACCCAACTCTTTAACAGTGACATAAAGGGGGTTGTATAAGCAACTCTTACAATGACAAATATCATTGTGTAAGTTTAAGCTACAGAGAAAAAATTAACTGATACGTATACTGTGAAACGATTATCACAATAAGTTTGCCTACCATTCACAATTTCGTATAGATAACCTAAAAGTGATTCTTGACAGTAGATTCACCAATGATTTATCAGATAGACACCAAAAGCTCACGCCAACAAACTAAAAAGAGTTAAATTGCACACATCCTAATTACCAAATATTGTGCAGTAAACCATCCTCAGCAGTGAAAAAACAACGTACACTGTAATACAAAAAAATTACCAAGCATATATTCAATAATAGTTTAAATCATCAAGAATACATAAAGAACTCTAAAAAGTACTGATCACCAATTCCACCACAGGGGTGGGGGAGCTTTCTTAACCAACCATCCCACATATGGCAAACAAAATACAAACAGTAACATTAAATAGAAACTTAATGACAAAAATAAAAGACAATCATTTATAATGCATACAAATATTAATAAAAGGAAAGTAGCTATGCCTTGGAAAAAAACAAATGATGTTTCATCACTGAAGTTATCACTTCACTACATAAGCTCTTTCATTAAGTTGCTACAAAATTAAGTGTGGAGGGAGAATGATCAAGAGCACCCAGGTGACCAGCATGCAACATCAGCAACAGTTTACTCAACAGCCTCACAAATATGAGGGTGTGAACCTGGACAGTACCCTTGTCAGGAGAATTTCCTACACCTCTTGGTGAGGCTGAAAGGGCATGGTGATAGTACATGTGAACAACACTATCACAGTGCCCTTCACGCAGGCTTCTCTGACATCACTCAAAGGCAGAAAAACATGTAGAGGTCAAGGTCTCAGATACTTTCTCATATCATAGAACACGCTGACCACTGTACTAAGTAGCTTCAAGTGGTAATTCTGTATGCAGCAGGAAAATATTACAACCAATAAGGGAAAGTATTCTCCTTTAAAAATTTCCTCTTACCCAGTAAACCCATACCACAGAGAGTCCATGAGGAGCTGCCCCGTGAACACAGGCGGATTACCACAGCAAAGAAACTGGACATGACTTCAGACCCTAGAGCCACATACTTCAAAATCAAATTTAAAAGGAAAAATTATACAAACTAAGGAGAAGGCGGCACTAAGCTGATGTTGTAAGAGCAATATTGCATAGGAACCTGGAATGTCAGGTCCATGAATCAAGGCAAATTGGAAGTGGTCAAACAAGAGATTGCAAGGGTGAACATTGACATTTTAGGAATCAGCGAACTACAATGAACTGGAATGGGTGAATTTAACTCAGATGACCATTATATCTACTACTAAGGGCAGGAATACCTCAGAAGAAATGGAGTAGCCATCATGGCCAACAAAAGAGACTGAACTGCAGTACTTGGATGCAATCTCAAAAACGACAGAATGATTTCTGTTCATCTCCAAGGCAAACCATTCAATATCACAGTGATCCAAGTCTATGCCCCAACCAGTAATGCTAAAGAAGCTGAAGTTGAACAGTTTTATGAAGACCTACAAGACCTTTTAGAAATAACACCCAAAAAAGATGTCCTTTTCATTACAGGGGACTGGAATGCAAAAGTAGGAAGTCAAGAAACACCTGGAGTAAGAGGCAAATTTGGCCTTGGAATGCGGAATGAAGCAGGGCAAAGACTAATAGAGTTTTGCCAAGAAAATGCACTGGTCATAGCAAACACCCTCTTCCAACAACACAAGAGAAGACTCTACACATGGACATCACCAGATGGTCAACACCGAAATCAGATTGATTTTATTTCATGCAGCCAAAGATGGAGAAGCTCTATACAGTCCGCAAAAACAAGACCGGGAGCGGACTGTGGCTCAGATCATGAACTCCTTATTGCCAAATTCAGACTTAAATTGAAGAAAGTAGGGAAAGCTGAGAGACCATTCAGGTATGACCTAAATCAAATTCCTTATGATTATACAGTGGAAGTGAGAAATAGATTTAAGGGACTAGATCTGATAGATAGAGTGCCTGATGAACTATGGAATGAGGTTCATGACATTGTACAGGAGACAGGGATCAAGACCATCCCCATGGAAAAGAAATGCAAAAAAGCAAAATGGCTGTCTGGGGAGGCCTTACAAATAGCTGTGAAAAGAAGAGAGGCGAAGCAAAGGAGAAAACGAAAGATATAAGCATATGAATGCAGAGTTCCAAAGAATAGCAAAAAGAGATAAGAAAGCCTTCTTCAGCATTCAATGCAAATAAATAGAGGAAAACAACAGATTGGGGAAGACTAGAGATTTCTTCAAGAACATTAGAGATACAAAGGGAACATTTCATGCAAAGATGAGTTCAATAAAGGACAGAAATGGTATGGACCTAACAGAAGCAGAAGATATTAAGAAGAGGTGGCAAAAATACATGGAAGAACTGTACAAAAAAGATCTTCACGACCCAGATAATCATGATGATGTGATCACTAATCTAGAGCCAGACATCTTGGTATGTGAAGTCAAGTGGGCCTTGGAAAGCATCACTATGAACAAAGCTAGTGAAGGTGATGGAATTCCAATTGAGCTGATTCAAATCCTGAAAGATGATGCTGTAAAAGTGCTGCACTCAATATGCCCACAAATTTGGAAAACTCAGCAGTGGCTGCAGGACTGCAAAAGGTCAGTTTTCGTTCCAATTCCAAAGAAAGGCAATGCCAAAGAATGCTCAAACTACTGCACAATTGCATGCATATCACATGCTAGCAAAGTAATACTCAAAATTTTCCAAGCCAGGCCTCAACAATATGTGAACCATGAACTCCCTGATGTTCAAGCTGGTTTTAGAAAAGGCAGAGGAACCAGAGATCAAATTGCCAACATCCGCTGGTTCAGGGAAAAGGCAAGAGAGTTCCAGAAAAACATCTATTTCTGCTTTATCGACTATGCCAAAGCCTTTCACTGTGTGGATCACAAGAAACTGTGGAAAATTCTGAAAAAGATGGGAATAACAGACCACCTGACCTGCCTCTTGAGAAATCTGTATGCAGGTCAGGAAGCAACAGTTAGATCAGGACATGGAACAACAGACTGGTTCCAAAGAGGAAAAGGAGTACGTCAAGGCTGTATATTGTCACCCTGTTTATTCAACTTATATGCAGAGTACATCATGAGAAAGGCTGGACTGGAAGAAACACAAGCTGGAATCAAGATTGCCGGGAGAAATATCAATAACCTGAGATATGCAGATGACACCACCCTTATGGCAGAAAGTGAAGAGGAGCTAAAAAGCCTCTTGATGAAAGTGAAAGAGGAGAGCGAAAAAGTTGGCTTAAAGCTCAACATTCAGAAAACGAATATCATGGCTTCCAGTCCCATCACTTCATGGGAAATAGATGGGGAAACAGTAGAAACAGTGTCAGACTTTATTTTGGGGGGCTCCAAACACTGTTGATGGTGACTGCAGCCATGAAATTAAAAGACGCTTACTCCTTGGAAGAAAAGTTTTGACCAACCTAGATAGTATATTCAAAAGCAGAGAAATTACTTTGGCGACTAAGGTCCGTCTAGTCAAGGCTATGGTTTTCCCTGTGGTCATGTATGGATGTGAGAGTTGGACTATGAAGAAGGTTGAGCGCCAAAGAATTGATGCTTTTGAACTGTGGTGTTGGAGAAGACTCTTGAGAGTCCCTTGGACTGCAAGGAGATCCAGCCCGTCCATTCTGAAGGAGATCATCCCTGCGATTTCTTTGGAAGGAATGATGCTAAAGCTGAAACTCCAGAACTCTGGCCACCTCATGAGAAGAGTTGACTCACTGGAAAAGACTTTGATGCTGGGAGGCATTGGGGGCAGGAGGAGAAGGGGACGACTGAGGATGAGGTGGCTGGATGGCATCACGGACTCAATGGACGTGAGTCTGAGTGAGCTCCGGGAGATGGGTGATGAACAGGGAGGCCTGGCGTGCTGAAATTCATGGGGTCACAAAGAGTCGGACACGACTTAGCCATTGAACTGAACTGAACTGAACTGACCTGAAGGAGAAGGCAAAGTCAGGAAGAGTCTACACTCCCAGACTAGATAGACCAGTACAAGAGTGGAAAACTATGAGATGTGGGGGTCTCATATCCTAAGCCCTTGAGATGGGACTATTTGGTCCACCCAGAGATGCCAAGCTAAGAGCCTGAAAGATTCACACATCTTCCCTTTGTTGGACTGCTGTCCTTACAGTTTTCCTAAGTAACAGGCACAGAAGATCCAATCCACCAGCTTATTCCACACACCCTGACATGTATGGCAGCAAAAGGAGAATAGCAGAAATGGATGAGCGATCTCAAGAGGCAGACAGGGCTAAGTACTTTCCCATTTTTCGATTCTATCTTCCAAATATGAAACTGCAATGAAAGCAGCACCGGATCAGGGGTTAGACACTTGGGACATCAGCTCTGATCTATATGGACTAAGAATTGAGTAGCCAATAGGTCCAAGCCCACAAAGAGAGAAGAGGGAGCAAGGCAGCCTACCTCATGCTCCTCACACTCAAGAACAACCAGCTCACAGCAGGGAGATGGCGAGTGTTGTGGATACAAACCGTGCCTTTGTGTCTGATGGAACTGCAGCACCACTGGCGGATGAAAGAACACATGATACATGTTGAAGGACAGGCTGAGGACTCGGGGAAAGGTTAAGCTTCCTCTGGGACTTTAATAAACAAACTTCTCTTTGGCCAAAGAGCTGAGAGAGTCAATTCCTAGGTAGGCTGAGAAGTCTGGGGTACCCGAGGAGGAGAAAGGGGTCTGGGGCTCTTGAGGAGGAGAAAGGGGTCTGAGGTCCTCGAGGAGGATAGAAAGCGGTCTGGAATTATCAAGGAGGAGAAAAGGACAAACTTTTTTTCTTTAAGCCCAGAGCTGATGATTACACAACAAAACAACTCCGCTTAAACTCTGTACTAAGCAGAGACATTACTTTGCCTACAAAGGTCCGTCTAGTCAAGGCTATGGTTTTTCCAGTGATCATGTATGTGAAGAAGGCTGAGCACCAAAGAATTGATGCTTTTGAACTGTGGTGTTGGAGAAGACTCTTGAGAGTCCCTTGGACTGCAAGGAGATCCAACCAGTCCATTCTAAAGGAGATCAGTCCTGGGTGTTCTTTGGAAGGAACGATGCTAAAACTGAAACTCCAATACTTTGGCCACCTCATGTGAAGAGCTGTCTCATTGGAAAAGACTGTGATGCTGGAAGGGTTGGGGGCAGGAGGAGAAGGGGACAACAGAGGATGAGATGGCTGGATGGCATCACCAACTCGATGGACATGAATTTGAGTGAACTCTGGGAGTTGGTGATGGACAGGGAAGCCTGGCGTGCTGCAATTCATGGCACTGCAAAGAATCGGACACGACTGAGTGACTGCACTGAACTGAAGATAATATAACAACAATGTTTCCTGCTTGAGGACAGGTTTCTCCTTCTTGAGAAACTTCTGACTAATCCTGTCATCTTGAAATGTAAATTCTGGGCATGGGTCTGGTAAGACCTTTACGACCTTGAGACATTCTTTGACTTACTGAAATAACTAATTGAGAAAGTATACAGTACCTTGCTAAGACTAGCAAGGGGGGGCATTCTCCATCCCCCTTCTGATGTCTATGTCAGAAGCTTTCTCTGTCCCATTTCATACTTTAATAAAACTCTGCTACACAAAAGCTCTTGAGTGATCAAGCTTAGTCCCTGGTCCCAAAATTATATCTTCTTTTTCAGAAATCATGAATCTGACGTTGTTCACCGTAAGCTATCATCTCTATGTACCATTATAAGAGGTTTCCAACCACTATTAATGTTGTGCTTTCCTCGCTGCCATGAGATCTCATCTCTGTTCACACTTTTGATTCATTCCCATCCATTTGGGGGTTTTGTTTTGTTTTCAAAACAAGTATCTCAAACTAAAATATATGATGTATGAAAAGAGCACACCTAACATTGTTCTCAATGGTGAAAGACTGAAAAATTTTCCTCTGAGATAGGGAAGGAGGCAAGGACGTGCACTCTGCATCACTGTTCAACAGAAGACTGAAACCCCTAACCAGAGCAATTACACAAGAAAAAGAAATCAAAGCTTCCCAAAGTGAAAAATTAGAAAGTTACCTTCTTCCCTAGAGGACAAGGTCTTTTATGTATAAACTGTAGATTCCACACAGACACAAAAAAACCCCTGCTACATCAAATAGCAACTTTAGCAAACTTGCAGGATACAAAAGTCAATGTGCAAATCAGCTGCATTTCTATACACAATGAACCATGTTAAAAAAAAAAATCACATAACAATTTTATTTACTATTGTACTAAAAATGGATGAAATATTTAGGAATAATTCACCAAGGAGGTGAAACATATACACTGAAAACTATTTAACCATTTCTAAAAGAAATCCAAAATAAACAAATAAATCTAGTAGTCATGGACTGGAAATCTCAGTACTATATAGTTCCAAGTTACTCAAAGTATTCCACAGATTTAATGAATTCATTATGAAACGTACAATAGAAATGTTTGCAGAAATAGTAAAAACTTGCCAGAAGTCATAAAGAATCTCAAGGGGACCACAAACTGCGAAAACACTCTTCAATAAGTACAAAGATGAAAGATGAAGGCCACCCTTTTTAAAATTTCAAGCCATACACAGTATCATCCAGATGGCATAGTACTGGCATAAACATGGATTTATACACAAGGGTAACAAAAGGGAATGTTCAGAAATAACCATTTGCATATATTTAAAATCTAATGACAAGGATGCTAAGAAAACCCAGTGGAAAAAAGACAGTGCCATAACAAATGGTGAATCTATGGGTTAAACAATGAAGAGGAAACCTCACCTGCATCAAAAGTAAAAACATCTCTGTGCCAAACCACAAAATGAACACAGTGAAAAGACAAAATCTGAAGAATGAAGGCAATGACTGAATTTCTAGCTCTCAGAGATTTAGATTCATGTCACAGTTTCAAACAGATGATGGAATAGCACACCCTTTATCAATGATACCTGATTCTGAACTCTCCATCCCATTTCCAATCGAGATTTTGAAGTCACTGACTCACTCACTTAGCTTCAATTACCTTAGAACAAATTTCCCTTTTTAGGTCTACTTCCAATTTTTACCAGGTACTGTGCATGTTAATACCTGACTTCCACCCACAGCTTCTTAATCCTGATTGACAGAGAGCAGACTGCACATCCAGAAGGACCCAAGGCAATCCCTGCTGCCCAACAGCACTGAGACCCCTTCTCAAACCTGTGGGTGTGAAGCCCTGCCCAGGATGGTGCCCTCCACACAAGGTCCAGGCCAATGGGTCATGGGGAGATGGGATGCCGGGAGCCAGCATGAGGAACTCCGCCTGTGACAAAGATCATGAGGAAGGAAGCTCGGCATACGCAAAGGTGGGATCAAGCCTCAGGAGACCCCCTGTTCCCGAGCATCTACCCCTAAAACCAGAGTCTGCCTACTTTACTGCTTTATGCTCTCTCCTACACCTCTGACTTTACTGGGGGCTGTCCCCCACCACCTCTCTCAGAGAAGGAGTTAACTTACAGCTCCAGTTAATAAAAATTCCTGGGTGTGACAAGAGTGTTTCAACTTACAAACTCCTCTGAAGGCTCATCTGGCCACATGTGATTGTTTACAACCTCCCAACCGTGAGAGGCACGAGATGCTTTAAACTTTCTAAAAACAGATTCTCTTGAGAAGTTACAAGATTATTAGTATAGTATTAGCAAGTTAGTTAGAAATTATATCGGTGGAGGGTTTCATCATTGAGCCAATATTTGCTGCTAAGTCTCCATATCCCTTGCCCCTTATACACATTAATGAATATAACTAGAATATAGGAGAAATAAGTATTAACCTTGATATTATTTATGTTAGACCTTAGGCTAAGTAAATTCTTTTCTTGATTATAGCCCACTGCACCTTTGCCCTGTAGAAATGCAACTTTATCTGGTGCCTTTGGAGGGTGGTGCCTGACTTCAGAAAATCACCTTTGGAAAAATACATTTCTTGGTTGACTAATCATCATCAGAAAGGTTCATAAAATGTTAGCAGGCCTCCTGGCCAGAAGATGATGTAAAGCCACCTAAGACCTCTGTATACATGCCTGGCGAGGTCTGCTGACCTCACGTGATTGACCCCACACGACTTTGTATTATCCATTGCTGACCTCACGTGACGGACCCCGCATGACTTTGTATTATCCATTGATCTCTATGTATAACCAAAAAAGTATAAAAAGCTTTCTTGGAAAATAAAGTTTTGACCAGTTCCTGGAATGTCTGGTTTCCCCCGTGTGGTCTCTTCTCGTTCTCTTCTTTTCTGGCTGAATTCCCAACTGGAGCGTGGAGGCTCACCATGTCCACTTACTTGCCCTGGCTTCTAAGACCCACGTGAGAGGGAGCCCAAGGGGGGGGCACCCTCCGCTATTCAAGTGGGTGCCAGTGGCCTACGTAGATGGTGCAAACTCCTTGTCTTGGAGTTTTATTGGTTTTCCACGTAAACCAAGTTATTCAGCATCTTTTTCTCCACTAATTTTCCTACTACACTATTCTTTCCTAATCTCTCTATATATCTGTAATTAATTAGCTCTTTCCTAGGATGCCGACTCCGTCTCCCCTTTGAATTACCCTGGATCCACCAGGGCTGGACCCCAGCAATGGGATCTAAGTGGAGACGACAGGCCCTGAGGGAAGTTCCCTGGTGAGTGTGCAAGTACAGGTGTCAGGAAGGATACGCACAGTCAGAGATGATTAGTAAGTCCAAAGAAGGGATTTCAGGAAGGACAGACTGAGAATCAACTGAGAATATGATTTTACCTGAGAAAGAGCCATTCCTCTTTTCTTGCCTTTTTTCCTCCTCTTCCCAGCTTCTTCCTCAGACAATGGAAGTTTTTAGAAGTTGATCTGGCAAGTGGAAAACAGGCTGCTTCAGGCTTAGAATCAACATTCCCCCTTCGTTCGTCACAACCACAAAAACAGGAAGACCTCACTATGTGGAACAGTCCTTTGGTGTCCACTGCCTCAGGTGGGATGCTGTTTCTGCCCTCCTATTTCTTCCCTCACACCTGGCCTGCCCCACCTTGGCAACTTGTTTCTCCTCTTGCTGCTCTTCTCCGAACCCCCACCCTTCTAACTGTCCTAAACATCTATACATCTGTCTCTTTCTTTCTCCAACTCTGCTCCCTCTCTGCCTTCTAGTCACACCCCTTCTCTCCCTGTTACAATCCCACTCTGGGGCACTCCAGGTGTCTAGGCTTCCTTCCTTCTCTTCTCTTCTAGTCAACACCTATCCCTCTTTCTCTCCTAGGATCACCAGTCAGCCCTCCTACCGCAGACGCAGGGCCCCTGTCTCCTTGTCTCCAACTCCTGGAGATCCCACGCCTTTGTCCATTATTCTTTCACCCACCCGCTACTTTCAGGGCTAACTCTATTTCATTTTACCATCCCTTTGCAACTGCCTCAGCCATCCTGGGGGACCCGTTCGGTTCTCTCATTATTTTCCACTTCTGAGTTTGCCTTTCACTCTCAGTCACTGCTTCTTCTGATCCCCCTCGCCCACGTATCTACAGAAACGATGAGTAAATGAAACGCCCGCCTATCAAAAGAGCCCCTTTTCCAACGAGACGGACTCGTGACGGAAAAACACTGGGTGTCACACGTCCAGCCCAGGGGTGAGGAAAAGGGACTGACCAGGAAGGGAGGCCTGCGGGGCAGAGCGATCGGCCTGAGGAGACGCGAGGGCAGAGAGGCTGGGAGCCAGGGGGGTCTCGGCCGGGCGGGCTCTCCAGAATCCCAGGATCGGGGAGAGGACGCGGCTTCTCTGGGAGCGGGGCTGTCGACGCGACCTCCAGGGGCCGACAGGGTGAGGCGGTGGAGGTGGACGTGCCCGAATCCCCCTCACGCCCGGGCACAGGCGTAGGTACTAACGGTTAAGCTTTAAGCAGGAAAATATCCCGAAAGACGGTGTCTCTGGGGCCAAAGGTCGAAAAGCAAACGGCAAAGACAAGCCTCAGAGCGATTTCGAATACTCGACCTGCAACCGCAGCCTCTGGATTTATTTGGGGTGGACGCCGGGATATTGGGATACTACTTTCGCAGAACCAGCAGGCCCCTGAAGATGGGTGTGGCGAAGGCGGGTCAGAGGGCTAAGCACGCAGCACAGGTTTCCACGAGGAGAAAAAAACTCAAGGACCGCCCAACGACCTTCTCTCGCGGCCTTCCCCTTCCGCAGGAAACTGCGCACGTGCGGAATCTGAGGCGGAGCTTCCGGGTTGAGGGCTGGGTGAATCGCTGCAGGCGAGGGGCGTGGCGAGGGGCTTCCACATCTGCAGAGCGAGAGCAAGGCCGGGCAAGGGGCCTGGAGGTGTTTAACAGTTCTGTGATGCCCCCTGGATTACAGCCTGTTTTTTTTAAAATTTGTTGCCTTTAACATCTAAATAGATAGCATGCTGCTAAGTCACTTCAGTCGTGTCCGACTCTGTGCGACCCGATAGATGGCAGCCTACCAGGCTCCCCTGTCCCTGGGGTCCTCCAGGCAAGAATACTGGAGTGGGTTGCCATTTCCTTCTCCAATGCAGGAAAGTGAAAAGTGAAGTTGTTCAGTCATGTCCGACTCTTAGCGACCCCATGGACTGCAGCCCACCAGGCTCCTCCGTCCATGGGATTTTCCAGGCAAGAGTGCTGGAGTGGGGTGCCATTTTCTTCTATAATTACAATATGAAAATGTCTATGAACAAAATAAACTTTTTGTCATGTGTTGAGGAACGAATGGTGGTAGTAGTGAAAGTCGCACAGTTGTGTCTGACTCTGTGACCTCATGGTCTATACAGTCCATGGAATTCTCCAGGCCAGAACACTGGCGTGGGTAGTCTTTCCCTTCTGCGTGGGATCTTCCCAAGCCAGGGATCTAACCCAGGTCTCCCATATTGCAGGCTGATTCTTTACCAGCTGAGCCACAAGGGAAGCCCCTGTTAGTAAGATTCATCCAGTGTTTTAGCAACAAGATCTAAGCAGCCAGGGTATGGTCAGTGTTTGGGGACAGACTTAAAAATCTGCAATCCATGCCTACCTTTGAGTTCTTTTAGTGCCTGTTGGCTGCTAGACAGTTCTCTTCTCCTTAAATTCTTCTGATCTAATTTGACTTTTATACATTCCCCCACAGCCTGCTGGAAATTTTGAGGACTTGGGTCACTTTGAGCTCCCCCTCGGGATGCGAGGAGAACATGCACTGGGCACAGTGGAGAGGAGGAAGCTGGTGGGTTCCGCGGACCAGAGGCACCGCTGCAGCGGGGCTCCACGCCGCCATGCAGGCAGAGGCGGCCGGCCTTCCCAGGTCACTGTGTCACCCCATTACACTTTTAAGGCAAAAGCTTATAACTTTGGAGGCCAGTATGTTGGAAACTACGATGTGTCCTCCTAACAAGTAGAAAAGTTTCAATAGTGATTTTATTTTCCTTTTTAAAATTTTTTGAAAGTACGAAAGTATGACAACCCATTTACATGAGGCTTTGAAAGTAGTTACAGACAGTTCCACTATATATTACAATTTTTTAAGTAGACACATTAAGATTTTTAGTTGGAATTTCAATATTAAACTCAAAAATTAATAGAATGGACACAAAAGTAGAATATACTAGACCTGAAAAGAATTCTGAACCAATTCAACATAATTAAGACTTATACAATTTTCACACAAGAGCAGGATACAAATTTTATTCAAGTGCCCATAGACTATTAACCAGGAGACACTGGAACATGAGGTAAAACAAGGTGCAAAAGTTTCATGGCCTAAATAAAAAGTATTGAAATCATACAGGGCCTGCTCTCTTATTACTGTGAAACTATGTGAGAAATCAATACCAAAAAGTATTTGAAAATAATCCACATATTTTTCAAGTGCAATAAATAAATAAATAAATGGTTTTGTCAGCAGGTATTGCCTGTCCTGCTCGTGGCAATTCAGGGGTTGGGAACCTGGGTCTCCGAAGAGTTCCTGTAGGGCGGTAATTGGATGCAGAACCTTTCCTGCCATTAGAATAATTTAACCATCTTAAGAAAACAAGAAATTTTTCTGGATTTCTCTCTGTACTGCAAACTAAAATAAGAAATACAAAACTATCCCTGAGGAAAATGTGCCATTTTACACTGACATCCTGTATCACAACTTTTCCTCTTTCCACATGGCTCAGTTCCAGAGACACAAGGTCAAAACCTACAGTCTGAGACTGCAAGACTAAGGTATGGGATGGGAACTTCCACCAGTACCTTTTTTTTTTTTTTTTTGAAATTGGCAGAAGATATTAAGAAGAGGTGGCAAAAATACATGGAAGAACTGTACAAAACAGGTCTTCACGACCCAGATAATCATGATGATGTGATCACTTATCTAGAGCCAGACATCTTGGAATGTGAAGTCAAGTGGGCCTTAGAAAGCATCACTACAAACAAAGCTAGTGGAGGTGATGGAATTCCAGTTGAGCTGTTTCAAATCCTGAAAGATGATGCTGTGAAAGTGCTGCACTAGGTATGCCAGCAAATTTGGAAAACTCAGCAGTGGCCACAGGACTGAAAAAGGTCAGTTTTCATTCCAGTCCCAAAGAAAGGCAATGCCAAAGAATGCTCAAACTGCCGCACAATTGCACGCATCTCACAGGCTAGTATAGCGATGCTCAAAATTCTCTAAGCCAGGCTTCAGCAATATGTGTACCGTGAACTCCCAGATGTTCAAGCTGATTTTAGAAAAGGCAGATGAACTAGAGATCAAATTGCCAACATCTGCTGGATCATGGAAAAAGCAAGAGAGTTCCAGAAAAGCATCTATTTCTGCTTTCTTGACTATGCCAAAGCCTTTGATTGTGTGGATCACAAGAAACTGTGGAAAATTCTTCAAGAGATGGGAATACCAGACCACTTAACCTGCCTCTTGAGAAATCTGTATGCAGGTCAGGAAGCAACAGTTAGAACTGGACAAGGAACAACAGACTGGTTCAAATAGGAAAAGGAGTACGTCAAGGCTGTATATTGTCACCCTGCTTATTTAACTTCTATGCAGAGTACATCATGAGAAACGCTGGGCTGGAAGAAGCACAAGCTGGAATCAAGATTGCCAGGAGAAATATCAATAACCTCAGATATGCAGATGACACCACCCTTATGGCAGAAAGTGAAGAGGAGCTAAAAAGCCTCTTGATGAAAGTGAAAGAGGAGAGCGAAAAAGTTGGCTTAAAGCTCAACATTCAGAAAATGAAGATCATGGCATCTGGTCCCATCACTTCATGGGAAATAGATGGGGAAACAGTAGAAACAGTGTCAGACTTTATTTTGGAGGGCTCCAAAATCACTGCAGATGGTGACTGCAGCCATGAAATTAAAAGACGCTTACTCCTTGGAAGAAAAGTTATGACCAACCTAGATAGTATATTCAAAGCAGAGACATTACCTTGCCGGCTAAGGTCTGTCTAGTCAAGGCTATGGTTTTTCCAGTGGTCATGTATGGATGTGAGAGTTGGACTATGAAGAAGGCTGAGCGCCAAAGAATTGATGTTTTTGAACTGTGGTATTGGAGAAGACTCTTGAGAGTCCCTTGGACTGCGAGGAGATCCAACCAGTCCATTCTGAAGGAGATCAGCCCTGGGATTTCTTTGGAAGGAATGATGCTAAAGCTGAAACTCCGCTACTTTGGCCACCTCATGTGAAGGGTTGACTCACTGGAAAAGACTGATGCTGGGAGGGATTGGGGGCAGGAGGAGAAGGGGACGACAAAGGATGAGATGGCTGGATGGCATCATGGACTCGATGGACGTTAGTCTGAGTGAACTCCGGGAGATGGTGATGGACAGGGAGACCTGGCGTGTTGCGATTCATGGGGTCGCAAAGAGTCGGACACGACTGAGTGACTGAACTGAACTGAACTGAACTGGCCATTGCTTTAAAAAGAGCAATTTTCGTTGATCAGTTACTAAGTCAAATCTGACTCTTTCCAACTCCATGAACTGCAGCACACCAGGCTTCCCTGTCCTTCACTATCTCCCAGGGTTTTCTCAAACTTGTGTTCATTGAGTGGGTAATGCCATCCAACCATTGCATCCTCTGTTGCCCTCTTCTCCTGCCCATAATCTTTCTCAGCATCAGGGTCTTTCCCATTGAGTCTGCTCTTTGCAACATGTGGCCAAAAAGAGCAATACATCTTTAAAAATTGATGAAAACAGCATTGTTCCTTTAGTACACATTCTAAACTCCTACTGTTCTCCATACAACAGGCCAATGATTGAGAGGCAAGTTGCTGGGGCAGGAAAAACGACTTTATTCGAAAGTCAGCAAACCGAAAATATGGTGGACTGTACTCCCAAAACCATCTTATCCGAGTTAGAACTCAGTCCCCTTTTGTACTAAAAGAGGAGGGAGTCAAGTCAAGTCAAATTCCTTTGAACCTAAGGAATCAGTTAAGTAACAGAGCATAAAACTCCATCAATAAGAGCTCCCTGAGAAACCTCAAATAAAATCAAGGAATTTGAAGAGCAATGGAAGGCGGGGGGGTGGAGGGGGTTGGGGGTGGGGGCGCAGCGGGGTGCGGCAGGGCGACTCAGCGCAGGGAGGCAAAGAGTCCTGGCACAGCGGGCAGTTCAGTTCAGTTCAGTGCAGTCACTCAGTCGTGTCCAACTTTGTGGCCCCATGAACCACAGCACGCCAGGCAACCCTGTCCATCACCAACTCCCGGAGTACACCCAAACCCATGTCCATTGAGTCGGTGATGCCATCCAACCATCTCATCCTCTGTCGTCCCCTTCTCTTCCTGCCCTCAATCCCTCCCACCATCAGTGTCTTTTCAAATGAGTCAACTCTTCACATTAAGTGGCAAAAGTATTGGAGTCTCAGCTTCAACATCAGTCCCTCTAATGAACACCCAGGACTGATCTCTTTAGGATGGACTGGTTGGATCTCCCTGCAGTCCAAAGGACTCTCAAGAGTCTTCTCCAACACCACAGTTCAAAAAATCAATTCTTTGGTGCTCAGCTATCTTTATAGTCCAACTCTCACATCCATACATGACCACTGGAAAAACCATAGCATTGACTGGACGGACCATTGTTGGCAAAGTAATGTCTCTGCTTTTGAATATGCTGTCTACGCTAGTCATAACTTTCCTTCCAAGGACTAAGCGTCTTTTAATTTGATGTCTGCAATCACCATCTGCAGTGATTTTGGAGCCCAGAAAAATAAAGTCAGCCACTGTTTCCATTGGTTCCCCATCTATTTGCCATGAAGTGATAGGATCGGATGTCATGATCTTAGTTTTCTGAATGTTGAGCTTTACTCCAACTTTTTGACTCTCCCCTTTCACTTTTATCAAGAGGCTTTTTAATTCCTCTTCACTTTCTGCCATAAGGGTGGTATCATCTGCATATCTGAGTATACTGATATTTCTCCCAGCAATCTTGATTCCAGCTTGTGCTTCTTCCAGCCCAGCATTTCTCATGATGTACTCTGCATAGAAGTTAAATAAGCAGGGTGACAATATACAGCCTTGACGTACTCCTTTTCCTATTTGGAACCAGTCTGTTGTTCCATGTCCAGTTCTAACTGTTGCTTCCTGACCTGCATATAGGTTTCTCAAGAGGCAGGTCAGGTTGTCTGGTATTCCCTTCTCTTTCAGAATTGTCCAAGTTTCTTGTGATCCACACAGTCAAAGGCTTTGGCATAGTCAATGAAGCAGAAATAGATGTTTTTCTGGAACTCTCTTGCTTTTTCCATGATCCAGCAGATGTTGGCAATTTGATCTCTGGTTCCTCTGCCTTTTCTGTCTATGCTAGTCATAACTTTCCTTCCAAGGACTAAGCGTCTTTTAATTTGATGTCTGCAATCACCATCTGCAGTGAACACCATCTCCAGCTTGAACATCTGGAAGTTCATGGTTCACATATTGCTGAAGCCTGGCTTGGAGAATTTTGAGCATCACTTTACTAGCCTGTGAGATGAGTGCAATTGTGTGGCAGTTTGTGCATTCTTTGGCATTGCTTTTCTTTGGGAAGAATGAAAACTGACCTTTTCGAGTCCTGTGGCCACTGCTGAATTTTCCAAATTTGCTGGCATATTGAGTGCAGCACTTTCACAGCATCATCTTTCAGGATTTGAAATAGCTCAACTGGAATTCCATCGCCTCCACTAGCTTTGTTCGCAGTGAAGATTTCTAAGGCCCACTTGACTTCACATTCCAGGATGTCTGGGCCTTTGTGAGTGATCACACCATCGTGATATCTGGATCGTGAAGATCTTTTTTGTATAGTTCTTCTGTGTATTCTTGCCAGCTCTTCTTAATATCTTCTGCTTCTTTTAGGTCCATACAATTTCTGTCCTTTATCGAGCCCATTTTTGCATGAAATATTCCCTTGGTATCGCTAGTGTTCTTGAAGAGATCTCTAGTCTTTCCCATTCTGTTGTTTTCCTATTTCTTTGCATTGATTGGTGAGGAAGGTTTTCTTATCTCTTCTTGCTATTCTTTGGAACTCTCCATTTAGATGCTTATATCTTTCGTTTTCTCCTTTGCTTTTTGCGTCTCTTCTTTTCACAGCTATTTGGAAGTCCTCCTCAGACAGCCATTTTGCTTTTTTGCATTTCTTTTCCATGGGGATGGTCTCAATCCCTGTCTACTGTACAATGTCATGAACCTCCGTCAATAGTTCGTCAGGCACTCTATCAGATCTAGTCCCTTAAATCTATTTCTCACGTCCACTGTATAGTCATAAGGGATTTGATTTAGGTCATACCTGAATGGTCTAGTGGTTTTCCCTAGTTTCTTCAATTTAAGTCTGAATTTGGCAATAAGTTCATGATCTGAGCCACAGTCTGCTCCCGGTCTACTTTTTAATGACTGTATAGAGCTTCTCCATCTATGGCTGCAAAGAATATAATCAATCTGATTTTGGTGTTGACCATCTGGTGATGTCCATGTGTAGAGTCTTCTCTTGTGTTGTTGGAAGAGGGTGTTTGCTATGACCAGTGCATTGTCTTGACAAAACTCGATTTGCCTTTGTCCTGCTTCATTCCGTATTCCAAGGCCAAATTTGCCTGTTACCCCAGGTGTTTCTTGACTTCCTACTTTTGCATTCTAGTTCCTATAATGAAAAGGACATCTTTTGGGGGTGTTATTTCTAAAAAGTCTTGTAGGTCTTCATAGAACCATTCAACTTCAGCTTCTTCAGCATTACTGGTTGGGGCATAGACTTGGATTACTGTGATATTGAATGGTTTGCCTGGGAAACAAACAGAGATCATTCTGTCGTTTTTGAGATTGCATCCAAGTATTGCATTTTGGACTGTTTTGTTGACCATGATGGCTACTCCATTTCTTCTAAGGGATTCCTGCCCGCAGTAGTAGATATAATGGTCATCTGAGTTAAACTGACCCATTCCAGTCCATTTTAGTCCGCTGATTCCTAGAATGTCTACGTTCACTCTTGTCATCTTATGTTTGACTACTTCCAATTTGCCTTGATTCTGGACCTGACATTTCAGGTTCCTATGCAATATTGCTCTTTACAGGATCAGACCTTTCTTCTATCACCAGTCACATCCAAAACTGGGTATCGTTTTTTCTTTGGCTCCATCCCTTCATTCTTTCTGGAGTTATTTCTCCACTCATCTCCAGTAGCATATTGGGCACTTACCAACCTGGGGGGGTTCCTCTTTCAGTAGCCTATCGTTTTGTTTTTTCATACTGTTCGTGGGGTTCTCAAGGCAAGAATACTGAAGTGGTTTGCCATTCCCTTCTCCAGAGGAGCACATACTGTCAGACCTCTCCACCATGACCCGCCTGTCCTGGGTGGCCCCACAGGGCATGGCTTAGTTTCATTGAGTTAGACAAGGCTGTGGTCCATGTGATTAGATTAACTAGTTTTCTATGATTATGGTTCAGTGTGTCTGCCCGCTGATGCCCTCTTGCAACACCTACCATTTTACTTGAGTTTTTCTTACCTTGGACTTGGGGTATCTCTTCATGGCCTCTCCAGCAAAGAGCAGTCACTGCTCCTTACCTTGAACGAGGGGTATCTCCTCACCGCTGCCCCTCCTGACCTTGAATGTTGAATAGCTCCTCTTGGCCCTCCTGCCCCCATGCAGCCACCACTCCTTGGACGTGGGGTTGCATCTGGCAGAGGAAAGTAACTCAATACTGTAATCACTGCTAAAGGGGACTGCAACCAGGGGACTGCTCCTTGGAAAAAAAGTTACAATAGAACTAGATGGTTTATTAAAAAGCAAACGAATCACGTTGCCAGCAAAGCTCCCTATCAACAAACTATTGTTTTTCCAGTAGTCAGCTAGGGGTGTGATTAAAAAAGGGATTTGATAGTTGATCCATAACGAAGTCTGAGCATAGAAAAACTGATGCTTTTGGATTGTGGTGCTGAAGATCAGTCTTGAGAGTCCCTTGGAGAGCAAGGAGATCAAACCAGTCAATCTGAAAGGAGACCAACCGTGGATATTCATTGGAAGGACTGATGCTGAAGCTGAGGCTCTAATACTTTGGCCACATGATGCAAATATTGGACTCACTGGAAAAGACCTCGAGGCTGGGAAAGATTGAAAACAGGAGGAGAATGGAATGATAGGAGATTAGACGGTTAGCTGGCATCACCAAATCAATGGACATCAGTTTGATCAAACTTCAGGAGATGGTGAAAGACAGGGACGCCTGGCCCACTGCAGTCCATGAGGTTGAAATGAGTCAGTCATGACTGAGCAACTAAACAGCAACAACACATCACTGATACAGCATAGACTGGGAATTTCTGGAGTGTGTGTCTGGTTTTTCCCAAGGAAACAGGGGGCTGAGTGGGGGTCTTAAATCAGTGATAATGAGGAAGGGTGGCTTTTGGCAGTAAGCCTTTTCCTGGAAGTGAAGTGGGAGAATTTTTTAATCTTTGCTCTTTTCCATAATTACAGGATCCAAATTAAGCTTCAACTCTGTCATCAGAAGCTACAATACCAAGAAAAGTCAAAGAAGATAAATATACATGTAATAGTTAAAAAATGGAAACTTAGGAATATTAACTCAATAATAATAAAACAACAACAAAGGCCTGAGAACCTCAGTGTATGTACCTTACAGCATCGGTGAGGGGCCCTGTGTGTTCCTTCGGGCTGTGTTGTGTCTGGTCCTGTCACATCTTAGAGACATCAGTATGTGTTGAAAGACGTTCCTCTCTATCAACAAGTCAGGCATCTGGGTTGAACCAGAACCCAGAGGTTATACAGACACCAAAATCTTGGCACTCTCTGCACAAATGCCAAACTGAAATACTTGAAATACAAACACAGAGTTATGGAGGAGTAAGAGTGGCTTTCTATATGTGTGAGGATAAAAGGGAACATTTTAGGCCCCCTCCTTGGTGAGTAGGAAGAGGTTATATCATCCACTAGGGATATATGCTAAGCATCAAGGCAGTAACAGTCTTGTATTCTTGTTTCATCTGCAAAGTTGTAAAAGGATGGGGTTGGTGACAAAATGAAGTTTTGCACAGAGTCTTAGGTGGTCTGGTCCAGTGCAGTGGTAAGGAATGCACCTGCCAGTACAGGAGACTTGGGTTCGATTCCTGAGTTGGAAAGATCCCCTAGAGGAAGAAATGGCAACCCATTTTGTGTCCATTGGGTCACAAGAGTTGGAACGATTGACCCGGTGTGAGCATCCTTCTTTGATCAGCAACTGTTCTGCCCTTTGGAACTCACAGAAGGTCATGGAGGCTGCAATCCTGTCTATAAGAAATGGGAACCAAAAAGGCCTCTGTGCCTGGGAACCCCACAGGGCCCTGCTCTGCAGCCTCAACACTAGGAAAAATATTTTCCATTTTGCCATTTCTCTGGTAATCATGAAAAAAAAAAAAAAAAAGTCTTTACACAGCATCCTGGATATTATGTGTATGATTAGACAGTAATGAACTATCATACTGATGTAACTAAATTATCCCCTCATCTCCTCTTTTACCAGCTGTGCTGTGAGAATAAGCCTTTCTTCATTAATAAAGTGAAAAAGCGGTCAGATGTTTTCTGTGCCCTGAGAAAGCAAGCTGCATGTGAACTGTCCACATTCCAGATGCAGACAGTACACACGGATGTAGACAGATGTGGTGTTACCTTAAAACAGTTTGGCCCAGACACCTGGGGGAAAGTCTTTATGAAATTCCAAGAGTAGATGTACTAAGGATTTAGCACATATGAAGTAGTAAACACAAACTGAACTTAATTACCCAAGAAATACTCAACATTGTTGGGAAAACAAAATTAATCACCAAAGTGAATGGGCCTGGAAATGATCATACTGAGAGGGCAACATGCAGGAAGGTCAGGGGTCCCCAAATAGAGGATATAGGCTGCAAGTGTCAATGTTTTTTATCTTTCTCTAAGAGGCAGGAGGAGGAAACAAACTGCAAGTGTCAAGTATTTCCCCCTTTTCTATTCAAAATTTTAATTTTGTAAACGAGGTTTCTCTTAAAATTCTGTGTTGCTATGATGACACCTGGTTCCACCTGAACTTAACTTTTCTCAAACCTTGAGCTAACTAATGCATTTTTCTTACGGAAATGTTTTTATTAAGCTATGTTAATGAACTATGTATTTACCCTAGACTCAGGTCGGTTTGCTAAAGAGACTCAGAACCAATAATGGCTCAACAAATCAGTATGTTTTACTCATACAATTGTTCTCCTAATCTATGTTAATGAAACTATTTGACTGGAAACCTGCCTTTCTTCAAGATTCATGTCAATCATTTTATGGCCCAGGACAACTCACCTTGTGCCAATGTTATCTCAAAATGCATGTTGTGGGTGAGGGCCCTGCTACCAATCTCTGAGTTCTGAGACATTTCCTTTCTCCAATTAGCAGCCTGCTAGTAGCTATATAACATTCTGCTAAAGACTAGCAGGGGGGCACTCTTTCTGTCCCCTTCTGATGTCTATGTCAGAAACTTTGTCTCTTTTATACTTTAATAAACTTTATTACACAAAAGCTCTGAGTGATCAAACATCATCATTGGCCCCGGATTGAATTCCTCTCCTCCAGATGCCAAGAATCCCGGAGTCTTTCACGGCTCAACAACAACCTTTCAATACTAAGTGAACAAGTCAGGGGATGACAGAGGATGAGATAGTTGGATGGCATCACCGACTCGATGGTCATGAGTTTGAGTAGACGTCGGGAGCTGGTGATGGACAGGGAGGCCTGGCGTGTTGTGATTCATGGGGTTGCAAAGAGTCGGACACAACTGAGCGACTGAACTGAACTGAAGTCAGAGAAAGACAAAGATTAGACATCACTTATATTTGGAATCTGAAAAAAGATACCAATGAACTCATTTACAAAACATCTGACTGTATAGCACAGGGAGCTCTGCTCAATGTTATGTGGCAGCCTGGATGAGATAGGGGTTTGGGGGAGAATGGATACATGTATATGTGTGGCTGAGTTGCTCGACTGTCATTTATCCTGATCCCTAAAAGATCTGAATCCTCTTGGGACCCAGTAGTACCCTACACCCATACACACTCACTCCCCAGTATAAATCCACCTCACCCCCGCCTTGTCTTTGCACTTTTTTTTTTTTTTAATTTGAAAGTAGTAGAGTAGGTTCACAATGTTGTGTTAGTATCAGGCATAGAGCAAACTGAATCAGTTATATTTTTTAAATTATTATTATTATTTATTGCGACATAAATTACATTTCTACATTTTCCTTCCTGTATGAGCTGCCTGATGGCAATTTAAGCATGACGGTGCACTAAAATGTTTGTCCCAATTGTTATATTTGTAAGGTTTCTCTCCAGTATGAATTCTCCGATGAATTACAAGGATTGAATTTCGATGAAAGGCCTGCCCACATACATCACATTTACACAGTTTCTCTCCAGTATGAACTCTCCGATGAACTACAAGGCCTGAATTTCGACTAAAGGCCTTTCCACACATATCACATTTATATACTTTCTCTCCAGTATGTATTCTCCAACGAACTACAAGCTTTGCATTTACACTAAAGGCCTTGCCACATAGGTCACATTTATATGGTTTCTCTCCTGGATGCCTTCTCTAATGAATTACAAGTACTGACTTTCGAGTATAGCCACGGCCACATACTTCACATGTGTATGTTTCGCTCCAGTATGAAGGGTCTGATGAACTGTACACCTTGCTTTTCGACTAAAGGCCTTTCCACACACATCACATTTATATGGTTTCTCTCCAGTATGTACTCTCTGATGAACTACAAGCCTTTCATTTACACTAAAGGCCTTGCCACATACATCACATTTATATGGTTTCCTTCCAGTATGATTTCTCTCATGAACTATAAGGGTCGATTTATCATTAAAACCCTTACAACATAAGTTACATTTATATGCTTTTCTTCCTGTAAGGATTCTTTGATGTCTAGTCAGTTCTGCTGCTGCTCCTAAGTTGCTTCAGTCATGTCCGACTCTCTGTGACCTCATAGACGGCAGACCACTAGGCTCCGCCATCCCTGGGATTCTCCAAGCAAGAACACTGGAGTGGGTTGCCATTTCCTTCTCCAATGCATGAAAGTAAAAACTGAAAGTGAAGTCACGGAGTCATGTCGAACTCTCAGCGACCCCATGGACTACAGCCTACCAGGCTCCTCCGTCCATGGGATTTTCTAGGCAAGAGTACTAGAGTGGGGTGCCATTGCCTTCTCTGAGTGAGTTCTGAGTCCTGAAGAAAAGTTATGTTACACTCATTACAACTGTAAGTATTTTTCTTGTGTGCTTCCTGGTCTGGTACCAGTTCTGAGGGATGTATAATAGCACTCTTTTGTTTATGAGAATTGCCTTTATGGACATTATGAGTTCTCTGAGGTGGTAAACCTGAGGTGCTACTGTTGATATTCACCACAACCTGACTACATTCAGAAACTGTCCCTTCAGATTCAAGTATCTGCAACTGATCCTGAAAGCTTGATCCATGCCTTTCAACAGGCTTATTTCCTGCATCACTTCTACCATCATGATCTCTTCTATAGGTGAGATTTTTGTTATGGGATAGAGAGTTTTCTCTGTCGTTTCTTTCATCATCTGTCCACAGAGACTCAAAATCATGCATATTTTTCTGTATCTTTCTGAGGAAACAATCTTTGATTTCATGGCTTTCGGCTTTTCCAAACACCACTCTTTGAAAAATTTCTTCTTTACCACTGTCTCCTTTTGCCTGTAATTTCTTGATCATATGTATTTGAGACACATCTACAAAATATAAAAACCATATGCATTCTATCAATTACAATTCATAAATAAATTGTTTCATGCTGAGTACATGGTATTATACCAAAAGGCATATCCATGCCAAACAGAATTATGTATCTTCCCAATGATGATCTTAAAAATGTTTGAAACACTGAACAAATAGAACTCTTTAAAAATCAAACAGTAATCACATGTAATCCAAATTAATTTTAGGGCACCCTAGCTTCAAAGATAGTGAGAACATATTAATTTTTTCCAAACTCATGTCAGTTCTTAAAGAAAAGGGTATTTTTGCACCATGACTTCTAAACTCATTCTACTTGGTAGTAAACACACTGCTGTCTCATAATTGAGGAGAAAATAAGGCATACTGTACACACTTTATGCATACTTATACATGAGTAAATGGTAAAGAACAGACAGGGCTACATAGGTGACTTGGTAGTAAAGAATTGGCCTGCCAAGGCAGGAGACATAGGATAGGGAGCTTCAGTCCCTAGGAGGGGGAGATCCCCTGGAGGAGGAAATGGAGGCACCGAACCATTTTTGCCTGAAAACAATTCCATAGATAAGGAGCTTAGCAGGCTACTGTCCATGAGATCACAAAGAGTCAGACAGAATGATCAACTGAACAAGCATTCATTAACAGGCAATACACTGCAATGGTAAATAATCCCAAAGAAGCACTATAACAAATAATGGAAAACATAAATAGCAGGTGACAACTGTTCAGGAAATTCCCTAAAATAATGGAAAAAAAAATAGAAAACTTTTCTAAATATCTCTTATAAATCTATCAGTAGATAGACGTATAGGCATTTTATGACATTGACAAGTTGTTCCTGTCAGTTACATTGTGTAATACATAAAGACCATCATCTTTAAATAACAAAATATTAATAAATGAAACATTCTCGACGTGAAGAACAGTCATTCAGTACAGCAATTATTCCCTATTTATACAGTAACTTTAACTTACTAAGTTCATTGGTTCCAAGATACATGTCAAGGAACAAGCTTTGGGGCCTCTCTTCTGGCTCAGAGGTAAAAAATCCACCTGGTAATTAATGCACAAGAGTTCCATTCCTCATCCGGGAAGTTCCCTCATACCTTGGGAGCAACTAAGCCTGTAGGCCACAACTCCATGGTCCAGAGTTTGGGAGTCACAACTACTGTGCACAGGCATAGAGCCCACACACTGTAACAAGAGAAGGCATTAGAATGAGAAGTCTGTGCACTGCAAATAGAGAGTAGCCCTTGCCTGCCACAAGTGGCAAAAAGCCCCTGAAGCAACAAAGACCCAGTGCAACCAAAAATAAAAAACATTTTAAAAATGTAATGTATTGGTATGAAGAAAACCAATATTATTTGAAAACCTATTAACTAGAGTCAGAGACAACTGTCATAAAAATGAAAAGTAAAATACAAACATACAAGCTGTAAAGTAGACAAAGAGATGTCACAATAAGCAAGACAGGAAGTAAATAGATTCTTTAAGCAAAAGTCATCTTTGAGGCAAATTCCTTGGTGGCCCAGTTGTTAGGACTACGCACATACACTGGCGGGGGCACAGATTCCATCCAGGAATGGGGAACTAACACAATCTGCCACATGGCACAGTAAAAAAAGGAAAAAAAAAACAGTAACTTCTGACCTTTTCTGTAAAACAGGCAACATTCTATGCCACCTAAGAGCACTAATTACCTCAGTTTTACAAATAAAGGTAGTGGATTCACAGGGTTCCTGTACACAACTCCATGGAATATGAAAGTAAATGAGCAAAAGCAGGACTGAAACCGAGACTTACAGAGTCATACATGCTCTGAACCATCAAGGCCCACTTGGGCAGAACAGAGGACAAAAAGTTACAATGAACTCCAGGAGTGTAAAAAGGAAACTTCAGAATAGACACAAGAACTGACCTGTGTAATTGTGTTACTCAGCCATCCCTCTTGGAAATTGTTTCCAAGGCACCAACAAGATATCAATTCAGGTCCTAAGAGAGGACCTCAATCAATATCCACTGTCCTTACAGGTTTCCTGAGTTGCAATCACAGAAGATCCAAACCACATTCCTGTTACACACACTCCTGAAGGATGTGGAAAAAGTAGTAACAACAAGAACAGCTGAGGGCTCTGAACAGGAAGACAGGTTGAAGGAAGCTCTGTGTAGGATCTGAGACACCAAATGCAATCGAATAGGTGCCAGTCTTCCCCCTTCTTCCAGTGAGGTCTCCCAAGTGCAGCAAATAGGAAGAGAACAAGGCTGGGTCCAAAATAATCTCTGGAGGTGTCAGCACTGTTCTATAGGACCAAACAGCAGGTATCCGATGGAATCCAGCACTGAAGGCAGACAAAGAGGAAATAGATCCCTTTGAAACACCTCATCACATGCTTCCCATAGTCAAGCAACAACACTGACAGGAGTCAAATGACAGATTGTTACAGACCATATAAAGACTTTGCCTTTTGGGACCTCTTTTCTTGGAGGTCCACTATGCATAAAAACTCTTTTTTTTCCCCTAATTAAATCATTTTCTTCATTTAGAAACAGCCACCTGTAAGTCAGACCTACTTTCTTTCTCCCTAATAAAATGTAATTTTCTGGTAGGAGACTGATGGGCTCCATGTTAAATGTCTTGAATGTGTCATCTTCCCCTTTGCATTCCCTGAGATAAGAAATACATGGGCTCCAGTTGAGGAATTCATACCTAACAAAAATAGGGTAAATACACAGTCATTCTCTAATTTCAGGGAATAATTATGGCAAGGACAAAGAAAGGAAAAAACCCTGCTTGTTAAGCGAGAAGCTACACATGCCCAGAAAGGCTGCTTGGAGTCAAAATTCACAGGATAATTCCAGGCCATAATGAGTCCTGCTCCTCCCAGAAGCCTTCACTTTGAGATCCAACTTGCCTAAGTGTGCATGCACACTCCAGGAAGGGTCCTGAGACAAATTAGCGAGGGCGAATAAACAAGGCAATGGGCCTGAGGGAAGATGAAGACCCGGAAAACTGCCCCTTTGTAAAGAATTTACACTTCCCAAAGGAGTCTCTCTCTCTCTGAGGTTGCCCATGTGCCTTGCCACATGTACTTTTCCTTTCAATAAACTTTGTCCTTTGCTCTTTATCATCTGCCTCATAATCTGAATTTGTTCCTGACTAGGCAGGCCAGACTAGGGACCTTAGCCCTAAATGTTGGCTCCTGTGGTCCAGGGGTTAGGAGTCTCCATCTGGGAAATTAAGAACAATCTTCCAGCTTCTACTCGCTCCCATTCACTGCTATGAGCATCCCAAATCAATGTCATTGCTCATACCTTTTGTTACTAAAAACACAGATCTTACTTTTCTTAAACAACCATGAACTGTCCTTTATATTAGCGTTTTGTAGAATGGTGACCATAAATACCAGTGATAACTTCTAAAAACACTTGCTTTCTTATGGAGAACATCTCAGGGTAGCAGCAAACATTAATAATCCAAAAACTCTTTAGTTTCTCTATGATGGGAAATTACCAGTAATCAGTGCCTATGTGTGTGCTAAGTCGCTTCAGGCATGTACAGCTCTTTGCAAACCCATCGACTGTAGCCTGCCAGCTCCTCCATGGGATTCTCCAGGCAAGGACACTGAAGTGGGTTGCTGTTTACTTCTCCAGGGATCTTTCCAGAGCAGAGATTGAACACTCAGTAATCAGTGTAATACAATAAAAGCATTACACAGTTTGATGACTCAACTCATGTCTTACTTAGATGAGCAAACAAACGTGTTTTTTTTTTTTTTACTAGATATTTAACAGTGAATATTTCCCAGTTCATGTGCATCTGAAATTCATTTAGGTTAATTTCTCGTAACTGTTTGATTTGTAAGTGCTTAGTTTTTCTTTTTTTAAAGCCAACTGAATTAGATCTCACTTACAAAGTAACCTCAGCAATATTATCCAAAAACAAAGACACACAGTGTGACATGCATAAATCCAGACACACAGATGGACAGACAGACACCATAGTTTTCTTCTTGAGATTTAAAGTGTCTCTTTCACATTTTTCTTTCCCTTTGGTTTGAAATTCTAATTTGCCCAAGATTGAGGCCTCAGGCAAAGTGGGTTATGTATGTCAAGGATTTGGTAAAGGTTGCCTGCTGTGCTAAGCTGCTTCAGTCATGCCCAACTATCTGCGATCCCATGGACTGTATCCTGCCAGGCTGCTCTTTCCATGGGACTCTCCAGGCAAGAACACTTGGGGGGTTGCTATTCCCACCTCCAGGGCATCTTTCTAACCCAGGGATCAAACCCACCTTTGCCACACTTGCAGGCAGGTTCTGTACAATTAGAGTCATCTGGGATGCCCTGGTAAAGGTTAACTTCAAGCTTTTTTCTAGGCTAGCTGCCTCAACGGGTTAGTTGCTTTTAACTCCATATGCAAAAAGAACCCGGTTATGCACTTTCAAAGAGAAAAAAAAAATCATTTTAACCAGTTTTCTCCAGAGTCTAGAGAAAGGCACAGTTATCCTATGTCAAAAAACTTACCTTTCCTTTTCATAGTCATAGTTTTATAGCTAAAATACAGATCAAATAGTGCACAAATTGACAGTGAAAATAACAGCAGACGGGGTGATAAAAATCTAGGATTGTCCCTCTGGGAAGATGGGGATATTGGATTGTTCAGAAGAAACTGAAGAGGAAAAGAAACTTCCTAGAGTGGGCGGCAGGAGTGGGGGAAGCTGGCCTCATCCTCTCCTGAGAGACAGGGGAAGTTAGAAGGGGACCAGCGGATGGAGAGGGAGACCGAGGGGTTGGGAGGGGTTAAAGGCCACAACAGGACAAAGAATGGAGAGAGAAAGGGCAGTGGGGGACACTACTGGGGCTGTGGGCCGGCTCAATAGAGAGCCGACTTAAAAAGTGAGGATTTGATCAGCCAAAACACAATTTTGACACTGTAATATGGATAAACATCCTCACTAATCTCATAATTATTTTTCCAGTAACTTCTCTAAGACACTTTTAAGTTCGCTTTATGTACCTCATGGTAGGAGAGAGGAGGATCCAGCCTCTCACCCGGCAGGGCAAATTCTTACCCTTTCTCAAGGGGCAAGAGTCACCAACATTCAGTAACTTCTAAGGGTTCAGCCCTGTTTAATTTACGGTTCCACTTCTCACACAATCCAGAGAAGATGTCCCATGTATTAGCTAATAAGTAATAAGGTGAATTTTCCCATCTGGAAATAAAAACATCATAAACCTTAATCTCTTGCTTCTTAAAGAGTGGTGCTTTTTCTCACAAATGCTGCTCACAGTGCCAATTCATGCCTTGCCAAAAGTTTTCACTTTTGTCTCAGGTTCCAAGGACTTGTTAATAGGCCACTCATTCTATACAAATAATATTCCAATATTTATTAGAGAATTATCTAGCTGACCTTCAATATACTAACTAATCTAACCAGTCCATCCTAAAGGAGATCAGCTGTGGGTGTTCATTGGAAGGACTGATGTAAGCCTTGTCTAACTCAGTGAAACAGCCATGCCGTGTGGGGCCACCCAAGACGGGTGGGTCATGGAGGAGAGGTCTGACAGAATGTGGTCCCCTGGAGAAAGGAATGGCAAACCACTTCAGTATTCTTGCCTTGAGAACCCCATGAACAGTATGAAAAGGCAAAATGATAGGCTACTGAAAGGGGAACTCCCCAGGTTGGTAGGTGCCCAATATGCTACTGGAGATCAGTGGAGAAATAACTCCAGAAAGAATGAAGGGATGGAGCCAAAGCAAAAACATTACCCAGTTGTGGAGGTGACTGGTGATAGAAGCAGTAAAGATCCTGTAAAGAGTAATACTGCACAGGAACCTGGAATGTTAGGTCTATGAATCAAGGCAAACTGGAAGTGGTCAAACCAGAGATGGCAAGGGTGAACGCCGACATTCTAGGAATCAGTGAATTAAAATGGACCAGAATGGGTGAATTTAACTCAGATGACCATTATATCTACTACTGTGGGCAGGAATCCCTTAGAAGAAATGGAGTAGCCATCATGGTCAACAAAAGAATCCGAAATACAGTACTTGGATACAATCTCAAAAATGACAGAATGATCTCGTTCCTTTCCAAGGCAGACCATTCAATATCACAGTAATCCTAGTCTATGCCCCAACCAGTAATGCTGAAGAAGGTGAACGGTTCTATGAAGACCTACAAGACCTTTTAGAACTAACACCCAAAGAAGATGTCCTTTTCATTATAGGGGACTGGAATGCAAGGGTAGGAAGTCCAGAAACACCCAGGGTAACAGGCAAATTTGGCTTTGGAATATGGAATGAAGCAGGACAAAGGCTAATAGAGTTTTCCCAAGACAATGCACTGGTCATAGCAACACCCTCTTCCAACAACACAAGAGAAGACTCTACACATGAACATCACCAGATGGTCAACACCGAAATCAGATTGATTATATTCTTTGCAGCCAAAGATGGAGAAGCTCTATACAGTCAGCAAAAACAAGACTGGGAGCGGACTGTGGCTCAGATCATGAACTCCTTATTGCCAAATTCCGACTTAAATTGAAGAAAGTAGGGAAAACCACTAGACCATTCAGGTATGACCTAAATCAAATCCCTTATGACTATACAGTGGACGTGAGAAATAGATTTAAGGGACTAGATCTGATAAATAGAGTGCCTGATGAACTATGGAAGGAGGTTCGAGATATTTTACAGGAGACAGGGATCAAGACCATCCCCATGGAAAAGAAATGCAAAAAACCAAAATGGCTGTCTGGGGAGGTCTTACAAATAACTGTGAAAAGAAGAGAAGCTTTAAACCAAACGAGAATTTTAAAAAGATATAAACATCTGAATGGAGAGTTCCAAAGTATAGCAAGGAGAGATAAGAAAGCTTTCCTCAGCAATCAATTCAAAGAAATAGAGGAAAACAACAGAATGGGAAAGACTAGAGATCTCTTCAAGAAACATAGAGATACCAAGGGAACATTTCATGCAAAGATGGGCTCAATAAAGGAGAGAAATGGTATGGACCTAACAGAAGCAGAAGATATTAAGAAGAGATGGCAAGAATACACAGAAGAACTGTACAAAAAAGATCTTCACAACCAAGATAATCATGATGGTGTGATCACTCACCTAGTGCCAGACATCCTGGAATGTGAAGTCAAGTGGGCCTTAGAAAGCATGACTATGAACAAAGCTGGTGGAGGTGATGGAATTCCAGTTGAGCTCTTTCAAATTCTGAAAGATGATGCTGTGAAAGTGCTGCATTCAATATGCCAGCAAATTTGGAAAACTCAGCAGTGGCCACAGGACTCGAAAAGGTCAGTTTTCGTTCCAGTCCCAAAGAAAGGAAATGCCAGAGTCCTCAAACTACCACATAATTGCATTCACTTCACACACTAGTAAAGTAATGCTCAAAATTCTCCAAGCCAGGCTTCAGCAATACATGAACCGTGAACTCCCAGATGTTCAGGATGGTTTTAGAAAAGGCAGAGGAACCAGAGATCGAACTGCCAACATCCTCTGGATCATGGAAAAAGCAATAGAGTTTCAGGAAAACATCTATTTCTGCTTTATTGACTATGCCAAAGCCTTTGACTGTGTGGATCACAATAAACTGTGGAAAATTCTGAAAGAGATGGAAATACCAGACTACCTGACTTGCCTCTTGAGAAATGCAGGTCAGGAAACAACAGTTAGAACTGGACATGTAACAACAGATTGGTTCCAAATAGGAAAAGGAGTACCTCTGCTAAGTCACTTCAGTCGTGTCCAACTCTGTGCAAGCCCATAGATGGCAGCCTACCAGGCTCCCCCCGCAACCCCCCCCCACCCCCCCGTCCCTGGGATTCTCTAGGCAAGAACACTGGAGTGTGTTACAATTTCCTTCTCCACTGCATGAAAGTAAAAAGTGAAAGTGAAGTCGCTCAGTTTTTGGGTCAGACTCTTTGTGACCCCATGGACTTCAGCCGACCAGGCTCCGCCATCCAAGGGAATTTCCAGGAAAAAGTACTGGAGTAGGGTGCCATTGCCTTCTCCGAGGAGTACCTCAAGGCTGTATATTGTCACCCTGCTTATTCAACTGATACGCAGAGTACATCATGAGAAACGCTGGGCTGGAAGAAGCGCAAGCTGGAATCAAGATTGCCCGGAGAAGTATAAATAACCTCAGATATGCAGATGACACCACCCTTATGGCAGAAAGTGAAGAGGAACCAAAAAGCCTCTTGATGAAAGTGAAAGAGGAGAGTGAAAAAGTTGGCGTAAAGCTCAACATTCAGAAAACGAAGATCATGGCATCTGGTCCCATCACTTCATGGGAAATAAATGGGGAAACAGTGGAAATAGTGTCAGACTTTATTTTGTGGGGCTCCAAAATCACTGCAAATGGTGATTGCAGCCATGAAATTAAAAGAAGCTTACTCCTTGGAAGGAAAGTTATGACCAACCTAGACAGCATATTCAAAAGCAGAGACATTGCTTTGCCAACAAAGGTGCGTCTATTCAAGGCTATGGTTTTTCCAGTGGTCATGTATGGATATGAGAGTTGGACTGTGAAGAAAGCTGAGCGCTGAAGAATTGATGCTTTTTGAACTGTGGTGTTGGAGAAGACTCTTGAGAGTCCCTTGGACTGCAAGGGGATCTAACTGGCATGCTACAGTTCATGGGGTGGCAAAGAATTGAACATGACTGAAGTGATGTCTAAAGAACATCAGTCCTGGGTGTTCTTTGGAAGGACTGATGCTAAAGCTGAAACTCCAATACTTTGGCCACCACATGCGAGAGTTGACTCATTGGAAAAGACTCTGTAGCTGGGAGGGATTGGGGGCAGAAGGAGAAGGGGATGACAGAGGATGAGATGGCTGGATGGCATCACCGACTTGATGGACATGAGTTTGAGTGAACTCCGGGAGTTGGTGATTGACAGGGAGGCCTGGCATGCTGCAGTTCATGGGGTGGCAAAGAGTCGAACATGACTGAGTGACTGAAGTGAACTGAAAAGAGAAGGAAATAGAAACAGCAGAGGATACCAATTTGGCTTCTGACCAACATCTCGACTGGAACAGCCCTGGGAAATCCCAGGACACAGCACATCTGGAGTCTGAATTGGGTAAAGGTCCCCTGTAGCCTGTCCACTCCATGGGTGTGGCTTTAACACTGCAGTTCAGGGTTCCTGCTCATCATCCCAGGAAACAAACTGATATCATCCATCTGTGAGCAAACAGCAGCTCTGGTTTCATCTTCATGCTGTTTGTTTTGTCTTATGAAACTTGGATGTTCCTCAGCCTGGGGCTGGGTTGGTCAGAGCCTCTTTGAACAATCTCAAGGGTGATCAATCTCAAGATTTGTGTGCTAACTTATCTATGGTGCTGCAAGCCTTGCACTCACAGCAGGCAGTCAGGGTACTCCCAGTCAGGGTGTGTCCAGGCAGGTTGGAGGCAAGCACAGAGGAATGCACTGCTTTGTCTTGAAGCCTAAACAGGACTATTTATTTAATTTCCCTGACACGCTGGTGGCCACATGGTAAAAAGATAGCTTGCCAATGTGGGAGACATGGGTTCGATTCTTGTTCTGGGAAGATCTCACATGCCAGGGAGCAATTAAGCTGAAGGACAGATACTGAGCCTGTGTAGCAAAACTAGTGAAGCACGTGTGCCTAGAGCTGGTGCTCCACAACAAAAGAAGCCACCGCAACGAAAAGCCATGCACCCTGTAAGCAGAGAGTAGCCCTCACTTGCCTCAAATAGAGAAATGGCCATACAGGAAATACACACCCAGTACAGCCAAAAAAAAAAAAAAAACCAACCAAAAAGCCTTGCCTTTGTCTGTGTGGGCACTAAAGCACCACTGGAGGGTGATGTACATTTCAAAGGTCAAAGAACAGAGCAGGAAGTTGAAGATCAGATTCGAACATAGCTGATTCGAA
>NW_024070197.1:6388073-6426476 GCF_014754425.2 Oryx dammah
ATGGTGTGGCTTCCTCTCTGTCCTTGTGACAGCTGACCTGAAATCATACTCTTGATCCTTTCCCATTCACCTGATTTTCTGCTAATTAGCACCTCATTCTCCACAATCCAGGGATCTTTCTTGTGCTACAAAAATAGAGTTATGATTCAGGTCAAAATCAGAAATTCCTGCTCAGAAGAACTGTCATACTTGGCTTCTTCCAGAATCCAAACATTCTTTTTTAAAAATAAATGCATTTGCTATCTTTAATAATTTTGTTTATTCATTTACTATGGCTGGAGTGTGTGATCCTTGCTGCTTGGACCTTTCCCCAAGTTGGCCAAGTAGGGGTTACTCTCCAGTTGCAGTGTTTGGGCTTCTTATTTGCTTTGGCTTCTCCTGGGTGCACGGGCTTCAGTAGTTGTCCCATGTGGGCTCAGTAATCGCAGCTTCCAGGCTCTAGAGTGCTGCTTTAGTAGTTCTGGCCCACGGGCTTAGCTGCTCTGTGACGTGGGATCTTCCAGACCAGGGATCAAACCTGTGTCTCCTGCACTGGCAGGTGGAAAATCCCAGCTCTTTTGTCAGCCAAGAAATGAGGACATTATGAGGGACAGAAAAATACTTCACAAATTACCTTACTATTTGCCTCCTTCTGAATGCACAGGGAACAGTAGAATATACCATATAGTATGTATCAGGTATCTAGTTCCTTTCCAAGAGTTACTGAACCAAGAACACAAGGGTATAAAACAGGCAACTGAATATTTCAAAGTTTGAAATCAGCTTTATAAACACTCAAGCTCTGGAAAAACTCCTTGTGTATCACACAGTGGGTAGGTCATCAGAAGGAAAGACAAGTTTGAACTCCCGATGCCAAACACGAAGCCTTACATGTCCAAGTGAACAAGGTTTTCAGCTCAGTCAAGAAAAACAGGGCTCCCAAGAAACAGCGAGGGAAAATGCAGAGATACCCCTAAGTAGATCCCTACTTCAGAGGGAAGTGATTCTCACCCACAGACAGCAGGTTCCTGAGGGTCTCTGGGCAGGGTCCAGACAGTCCCACTCCTCGGGAGTGAAATTTACGAACACATCCTTGAAGGTCAACTGTGCCTGAAATGAAAACACATTTCACCAACAGGCCCTGAGGAGGGTTCTTATTTTCACAGAAAAGGAGAAGAAGTGAGACAGGTAAGGTCAGTTCAGCTCAAGTAATATTCTGATATATCCATGCAAATCTATATGGAGCAAATTGTTGCTCTCTAATTTAATTTCCTGTTTTTTCATAAGATGATGATATCCTCCAATCAACATGAAGTCATCATGGGTATGGACAAGGCAGGAAAAATATACAAATTCCAATCAACAGTGGGTCGTTGATGCAGAAGTGTTAACGTTCTACACACTGAGTGACATTCACTATCTAGATGAGTTACAGCAAGACTGCTGTCTTCAGAGAGGACAAAGTCCACAGTGGCTTTAAAGGAACACAGACTGTGATTGAGGCTGTCATCATCACACTGATGAGAGGTGTCTCAACACTTCATACACACTAAGCATTACTCTAAAGACTTTACCCATATGAACTTGTCATCAACATAACAGCAACAGTAGAGAAAGATCTGTGTCCATCTTACTGGGGAGAAAGCTCTGTCACTCTAATAAATAGCTCCAGTCTAACAGTTAAGAAATGAGGCAACAGCACCTGAGCTCAGGTGGTTGGGAGAGACAACTGAACCTAAGGAATCAAAGAGTTAAGTAACAGTATAAAAGACCATCCCCAGAGAGTTCCCTGAGAATACCTGAAACAAGTTCAAGGGAGCTGAAGTGCAATGGAACAGCATAAATAGTCACTGTACAGGGTCACCCCCTCTAGCCCCCAACCCACACAATGTCAATAATCTGACTACTATTTACATTATTCATGTGGTGTGGTAGAAAATATTAATGGCCATGGAATGCACACTCAAGATACAACTGCAACTGCTCTAAGCATAAACCGTATTTATGAGATGGTTTTGTAATAAAATCATGGAGTTACATATCCATGCACTCATGCATGCACAAGGAAACACACAAGTGATTGAAACACGAGTTGTCTTTATTTTTTTCTTTCGTTCAATCAAAAGTTAGTGAGTATCAACTCTGTGTCCCTAAATGGGAGTACAGCAGTGAATATGACGGAGCTTACCAGCAGCCAGCCGGCCAATTTATTTCAGCTCAGTTCAGTCGCTCAGTTGTGTCCGACTCTTTGCGACCCCATGAATCGCAGCACGCCAGGCCTCCCTGTCCATCACCAATTCCCAGAGTTCACTCCAACTCACATCCATCGAGTCAGTGATGCCATCCAGCCATCTCATCCTCTGTCATCCCCTTCTCCTCCTGCCCCCAGTCCTCACAGTATCAGAGTCTTTTCAAATCAGTCAACTCTTCACATGAGGTGGCCAAAGTACTGGAGTTTCAGCTTTAGCATCATTCCTTCCAAAGAAATTCCAGGGCTGATCTCCTTCAGAATGGACTGGTTGGATCTCCTTGCAGTCCAAGGGACTCTCAAGAGTCTTCTCCAACACCACAGGTCAAAAGCATCAATTCTTCGGCACTCAGCCTTCTTCACAGTCCAACTTTCACATCCATACATGACCACTGGAAAAACCATAGCCTTGACTAGACGGACCTTAGTTGACAAACTAATGCCTCTGCTTTTGAATATGCTATCTAGGTTGGTCATAACTTTTCTTCCAAGGAGTAAAATTACATCCATAATTTTAACATCACTATTTTTATATGTGCTGTGAAACAGGCCTGGTGCTAAGAGAAGATTCAACAGAAAGTCGTGACCTACATGGAGAAGTCAGACAAGGTCTCTGTGAGGAAGAAACACTTAGGATTGGCAAGGTGGGAAAGAGAAGAGTTCTGTAAGCAGAGAGAAGAGCCTGAGTGCTCTGACACAGGAAGATATTTACTGAACAGAAAACCAGCCAGTGTGACTGCAACGTGGGAACGAGGACGGGATAATGCCAAGTAGAGGCTGATTTCTGCAAGGCCTATAAATTGAAGACGTTATTTCAAAAGCAACTGGACAAGACTTAAGAATCTGCAGGAGGAAAGTTAGAGGTTTAGGTTTGTTTTTCAGCAATCACTCTGCTATGCGAGGAGGCTGATGTTCAGTTGGCTCAGTCATGTCAGACTCTATGGGACTCCATGGACTGTAGCCTGCCAGGCTCCTCTGTCCATGGGATTCTCCAGGCAAGAAAACTGGAGAGGGCAGCCATTCCCTTCTCCTGTATTTTGGCATCTTTGGGACATTAAAAGTGAATCAAACGTAAGTTTGATTCAGTAAGTTTGTTAACATTCTATTTCCTTTTCACAGCTTATTTGGTTTGTTTATGCTGGGCCTTTGTTGCTGTGATCCGGCTCTCTCTACTTGTGGCCACACTGCATGGAGTTGTGTCTGCGGTGCCCAGGCTTCTCATTGCAGTGGCTTCTCTTGTTTCGGAAGACAAGCTCAAGCATGCGGGCTTCAGTAGTTAAGGATTCCGGGCTCCAGAGCACCGTCACAGTAGTTGTTGGGCATGGGCTTAGTTGCTCTGTGGCATCTTCCAGGAATTGGGATGGAACCCGTGTCCCCTACATTGGCAGACACATTGCTCTCCACTGTATCACCAGGGAAGTCCTCAACGTTATCTTATACTATTAAAAACATAAAAAGTAGTACAAGTAGAAAATAATACAGAAAATACTTTAACGCTAATCTGTATATAATACCTGTATTTGAAAATAAGATGACAGCGTCCCCGGTGGCTCAGTGGTGAAGAGTCCACTGACCAATGTAAGAAACACAGGTTGTTGCCTGGTCCGGTAAGATCCCACATGCTGAGGGGCAACTAAGCCCATGAATCTCAATTCCTGAGCCAGAGCTGTAGAGCCCAGGAGGTGAAACTACTAAAGCGAGTGCTCTCTAGAGCCTGGGCTGCCAGACAAGAGAAGCCACCACAATGAGAAGTGTGCGCACTGCAACCAGAGTGGTCACCGCTCTCCAGAACTAGGGAAAAGACACTGAAGCAAGGAAGTCAGAGTACAGGAAATATATTTAAAAAATCATAATGTGATTTTTATCATTAATTTTAGGTATGCACTTATTAACAAACTCCAAAATTTATTATTTTATTCCACTTAGAAAATACTGAATCAAGATTAGTAAAGTTGGAAAATTCCCTCATGGTCCAGTGGTTAAGATCTCTCACTTCCACTGCCGGGTTTCAGGTTTGATGCCTACTCAGCAAACTAAGACCCTGGAAGCTGAATCATGTGCTCAAAAAAGAAAGAAAAAAAATTAGTAAGCCCGATTTCACAGTTTAAATTAGATGGTGTAACGAAACACTCCCTAGCCCTGACATCTCTTTCTGAACGTTCCATTCCATTCCCAAACACTTAAGTTTTCACGGAGGTGTTCATTTAGTTTTAAATGTCCTATAAAAAGTCAGAACTGATTTCCCCTCATTGGCCTCTTTGGCAGATTTTACAAAGTACTGTACATATTAATACCTGAGGTCCACCAAAGCTTCTTTACCCTGATTGACAGAGAGCAGACAGTGCATCCACATGGGCCTTAAGCAACTCCTGCTGCCCAACAGCACCAAGACCCTGTCTCTAACCCATGGGTGAGAAGCCCTGCCCAGGACAGTGCCCAGGGGAGCCTCCTCACAAGGGCCAAGTCACCAGGTCATGGGGAGACGGGATCTAAGTGGAGACGACGGGCCCTGAGGGAAGGACCCGGGTGAGTGTGCATGTACAGGAGTCAGACAGGATACCTCAGAGTCAGACACGATTAGTGAGTCCAGAGAAGGGCATTTCAGGAAGGCAGTGTGAGAATCCACTGAGAATATGACCTTACCAGAGAAAGAGCCATGCCTGACTCCTGTTCTTTCCTCTTCTGGGCTTCTTCATCCATGAGTCTTCACAGTTCTATCATGAACGTGGAAAATATGCTGTTTAATGCTTAGGGTCAACACATTCCCTTCCTGAGCCCCAACCACACACAGGGAAGCCCTCACAGTGTGGAACAGACAGTCCTCTGTGCACACTGTCTCAGGAGGGACGCAGGATGGGCAACTCCCACAGAGAGACCAACACGGGACTTTCCCACACTTTCCCTCGGATCACACTTCCCTCCTGGTGAGGCTTTATGTACACAGAGCAGGGGGCACCTCCGCTCACCCCATGATCCCCTTCAGGTCACACAGCAGGCCCTGGTCCAGCCCCACTCAGAGTAGAGTGCCCTCCCCTCCCCCAGGGCTGGATCTCCGCCTCAGAAGTGGAGGCTAAGAGTCCTGGTGCTCAATGCAGGATCCAGATTAGAATCATCCACGGCCTGTGCACATTCCTGAGGCGAAGCCCCACATGAGATCTTGAGGAGCATGTCTTTTGGGGGAGGGGTACAAAACATGCCCGGGCAAAATGCCTCATGATCTCATGTGAAGCCTGGGTTGATCACTAGTGAAGGATTAAGGCCAGGCCACCTCCCACTTTCTTCTTTTCCAGCTTGACTGAGACCAACGAGAAGGGTTATGTGTACATATACCATACACCATGTGATCGTGTGACACGTGTACCCTTTGAAATATTTATCACAATCATGAACCAACACATCCATCACCTCCAAATGCCCATGTTCCGTGTGTGGTGAAAACACTGACAACGGACTCTCTTGACAAATTCCCAGCATGCAGTAGCAGAATAGGATTAACTACAGTCAGCGTGCTGCACACACCTCCCCAGGATGCACTCATTTTACAACTCAAAATCTGTACCACCCTTCAACCAACATCTCCCCAACCTCCCCACCTCCCAACCCCAAATAACCACCATCCCACTGTCTGGTACTAGTGAGTTTCACTTTTTTACATTCTACATATTAGTGAGCACATACAATATCAGTCTTACCCTGACTGTTCTAATTCAATTCGCATAATATTCTCTACATTCATCCAAGCAGTCCCAAGTAACAAAAATCTCCATCTACATGGGAAGGGATAAGAAAACCTTCCTCAGTGATCAATGCAAAGAAGTAGAGGAAAACAATAGAATGGAAAAGACTAGAGATCTCCTGAAGAAAATTAGAGATACCAAGGGAACATTTCATGCAAAGATGGGCACAATAAAGGACAGAAATGGTATGGACCTAACAGAAGTAGAAGATATTAAGACATGGCAAGAATACACAGAAGAACTGTACAAAAAAGATCTTCATGACCCAGATAACCACGATTGTGTGATGACTCACCCAGAGTGAGACAGCCTGGAATGCAAAGTCAACTGGGCCTTAGGAAGCACCACTATGAACAAAGCTAGTGGAGGTGATGGAATTCCAGCTGAGCTACTTCGAATCCTGAAAGATGATGCTGTGGAAGTGTTGCACTCAATATGACAGCCAGTCTGGAAAACTTAGCAATGGCCGCATGACTGGAAAAGGTCAGTTTTCACTCCAATCTCAAAGAAAGGCAATGCCAAAGAATGTTCAAACTACCACACAATTGCACTCAGCTCAAATGCTAGCAAAGTAATGCTAAAAGTTCTCCAAGCCAGGCTTCAACAGTATGTGAACTGTGAACTTCCAGATGCTCAAGTTGGATTTAGAGAAGGCAGAGGAACCAGAAATCAAATTGCCAACATCCACTGGATCATCAAAAAAGCAAGAGTTCCACAAAACATCTACTTCTGCTTTATTGAATATGCCAAACACTTTGACTGTGTGGATCACAACAAACTGTGGGAAAATCTTAAAGAGATGGGAATACCAGACCACCTGACCTGCCTCCTGAGAAATCTGCATGCAGGTCAAGAGGCAACAGTTAGAACTGAATATGGAATAATCAACTGGTTCCAAATTGGGAAAGGAGTTCATCAAGTCTGCATAATATTACCCTGCTTACTTAATTTACACTCAGAGCACATCATGCGAAATGCTGGGCTGGATGAAGCACAAGCTGGAATCAAGACTGCCGGGACCCAGCATGAGGAATCCTGCCCATGGCAAAGGTCATGAGGAAGAGACCCGACAGGCGAAGGTGAGTCGGATCTCGAGGGAACGTCCCTGGACCTACTCGAGCATCTACCCCAAAACCGGAATCTGTGTGCCTTACTATATTATGCCTTTCACCAACTCCTCTGACATTAACAGAGAGTGGTCCCCCCATCACCTTTTTCTGGAAAAAGTTAATTTAGAGCTTTTAGATAATAAGTCTCCTGGGCATAATAAGAGTGTTTCAATCCAAAAATCCCTCTGATGGCTTTCTAGCCTGCCTGACAGCTTTATCTGGACTCTTACAGCTCCGCATGTGATTGTTTACAGCCTCCTGAGCAGGAGAGGAACAGGAAGCTTAAAACATCCTAGGAATGTAGGGCCTTCCAAGGAGTCAAAATCATTAGAATAGAACTGATTAAGGATTTCATTGTTGAGCCAATACTTGCTGCCACGTTTTCATATCTTTTATTTGTTGATATAGTTGGTATGTAGAAAAAACAGGTAGTAGCCCTGGCATTAGCAACATTAGATCTTTGAGTTAAGTACTTTCTTTGTTATAACCCACCGCACCTTTGTTCTACAGGAATGTAACTTTATTTAGTACTTTGAGGGTGATGCAGATTAAAGAAAATACACTTCAAGGGAAAATGAGTTTTCTGGTTGATAGACATTTATCTAGGAAAAGAGCCATAAAACTGTTAACAGGCCTCTTGGCCAGCAGATAATGTAAATCACCTGAGACCTTTTGTATATGGGAAGGTATGCAAAAAGAAAGCCTAGTCTCAACAAGGGTCAGGACTGCTGCCCCTGCATAATTCTGCATATTCCATTATTTCTCTATGTACAACTTAGGGTATATAAGCTGCCTTTGAAAATAAAGTTGTGGGTCTTGCACTGATGCTTGCCTCCCCCATGTCGTTCTTTTCTCATTCTCCCTTTTCAGATTGAAGTCCCATCTGGACCATAGAGGCTCGCCATGTCTACTTATTTGCCTGGGCTTCTAAGACTCACGCAAGAGGGAGCCCAAGGTGGGGCCCCTCCGCTATTCAAGCAGGTGCCTGTGGCCTACATAGACAGTGAAAGTCCCTTGTCTTGGGGTTTTATTGGTTTTCTATGTAAACCAAAGAATACAGCCTCTTTTCTCCTCTATTTTTCACTACATTATTCTTCTCTAATCTCTCTTTAAATCTCTAATTAATCTCTCTTTAATCACCGACTCCATCCCCGCTTCGGATACCCTGGATCCAACTGGGGCTGGACCCTGGTAAAGATTGCCGGGAGAAATATCAGTAACCTCAGAAATGCATATGACACCATTCTTATGGGAAAAAAGTGAAGAACAACTAAGGAGCCTCTTGATGAAAGTGAGAGAGTGAAAAAGTTGGCTTAAAACTCAACATTCAGAAAACTAAGATCATGGCATCCGGTCCCATCATTTCATGGCAAATAGCTGGGCAAACAGTGGAAACAGTGTCAGACTTTATTTTGGGGGGGCTCCAACATCACTGCTTACGATGACTGCACAAATGAAATTAAAAGACACTTTCTCCTTGGAAGAAATGCTATGTCTATGACCAACCTAGACAGCATATTAAAAAGCAGAGACATTACCAACAAAGGTCTGTCTAGTCAAAGCTATGGTTTTTCCAGTAGTCATGTATGGATGTGAGAGTTGGAGTATAAAGAAAGCTGAGTGCCAAAGAATTGATGCTTTTGAACTGTAGTATTGGAGAAGACTCTTGAGAGTCCCTTGGACACCAAAGTAATCCAATCAGTCAATCCTAAACAAAATCATTCCTGACTATTCATTGGAAGTAGTGATGATGAAGCTGAAACTCCAATACTTTGACCACCTGATACAAAGAACTGAGTCACTGGCAAAAACCCAGATGCTCAGAAAGATTGAAGGTGGGAGAAGGGGATGACAGAGGGTGAGATGGTTGGAAGGCATTACCGAGGAGATGCACATGAGTTTGAGTATGTTCTGGGAGTTGGTGATGGACAGGGAAGCCTGGCGTGCTGCAATCCGTGAGCCGGCAGAGTCAGACATGGCTGAGCAACTAAACTGAACTGAATATGCCATTACAAATATGTGTGTATATTTGCCTGGGTTACCAATGAGGACTTCCCTGGGAGCTCAGAAGATAAAGAATCTGCCAGCAATGCAGAAGACCCAGATTTGATCCCTTGGTTGGAAAGATCCCCTGGAGAAGGGAATGGCAACCCACTCCAGTACTCTTGCTTAGAGAATTCCATGGACAGAGGAGCCTGGCAGGGTACAGTCCCTGGGGTCACAGAGTGTGACATGTCTGAGTGACTAACACTTACACTTACATGTTTTCAACCTGGATCCTGGGGCTCTTTAATCAATAGAAATAGTTATAAGACCAGAGGGGAATTTCAAGAAAGGCTTTATTGGGACTCTTGCTGCAGTAAGGAGAGACAGAAAAAGAAGTGTGTGCCCCTGCTCCTCCCAAAAAGGGGGTGAGCTGATCTCTTTGGTTAAAGCTGGAAGGAAGCTGAGGTAATCTGCCTGGCCTCAGGCCCCCTGGTGGTGCAATCAGCAGGGGTCATGAGAAGTGACCTGATTTTGCTTCTGGAGCCTCAGAAATCAAGCTTGGTTTGTGGTCCTTTTACTTATTGTTCAGAATTGCTGCCCACTCATGAATGTGCGTATAGTTTCTTTGTTCAATTACACTTTCTTTGTGGCCTGTTGCCCAAGAAGACGTTCGTCCAGGTGCAAGAACTGCAGTGAAAGGTCCCAGGACCCAGCCTGTCTCATACACACATCACGGTTTCATCATCCACTCAGTTGAGAACAGACATTCAGGTTGTTTCTACAACACATGGCTGTTGTGAATCATACAGTATGGGTTACGGGAGTGCAGGTTACTCCTTCAAAATACTGATTTTTGCACAGGACTTCCCTGGTGGTCCAGTGGTGAAGAATCTGCCTAGCTCTGTGGGGGATGTGGGTTCAATCGCCGGTGGGGAAACTAAGACCCCACAGGCCGTGGAGCGACTAAGCCCGAGCACCACACTAGAATTTCAGTGCACTGAAACCAAAGATCCTGCAGGACACAAGTGAAGCCAAATACATAAACAGTTTTTAAATTTTTCCTTTTCTTAGCTATATAATTAGAAGTGAGACTGCACGATCCTATGCATGTTCTATTTTTAATCTTTGGGAAACTCTGTACTGTTTTCCATGTACCATTTGCATTGCCTTCAACCGTTTACAACCATTAACTGTACTGTGCATGGACATGGCAGACACCCAAGATCTGTAAAGACGATGAGAGAACAATAGAGGAATCCACTGCGCTGGCAGCAACAAGTAGCAGCTGCGTCATCTCCAGAATAAGCCTCTGTATGACAGGTTACTGTGGAGCTGATAATCCTTGGATTCTAAGAACAAGCCTTCACAGCATCATGCAAAACTTCTGCCATCAAAGGTGAGGCCAAATCATTACCCTTTGAGGCTGAAAGAAACTTCCAAACCTGCATCTGGGCCAACACACTCCCCAGAGACCTACTAATAATCCACCCATCCTGCTATGCAACCCCCAGAAGTTTCCAAGCCTTAACAACTCCTGTGTTAATGATGGAATAACATACACAAAGACGCCCAAACACCAACGAGACTCAAGACATCGTATCAGTCACAGTGACCCCAGCAGCCCCAAACTGTCATCACCCAAATCTAATAACACAAGACAGATGTGTAGGCTGATGCACACGCCCCAGTGCAGCTTCACCATCTTCCAAGGAACACGCCAACTTCTCTTTTTTTACCTTCCATCTGAAATCTTCTTCATTAGTAACTCAAACTAACAGAAAAACTATAGGTAATCTGCAAAGTGATCAATGGAATTTTAAAGACAGTTATTCATGGGTCTGATTCTAGCCCTCCCTAAAGACCCCACAGAATCCACTGTGTGTAAGGGGTGCTGTGGGGCACCTCCTGGATCCCAACCCCCTTCTCTGAGACCACTGTGCCCATCCTCCTGCACCCAGACCTCCCTGTGGGCTCAGCTCAGGCCTTGATTCTAACACACTGCAGGGTAACAGTCCTCAACCCAATTCCACTTCCTTCCTTCCTCCACAGGTGTGACCATGTGTTTCCCAATGAAACCCAGTCATGCAAACCTCAGTCACAGCATCTGGGTCCCAGGGAAACTGAGCTAAGACACTATGGCATGCCCACCATACCATGCAGCACACAACTGGCCATGAGCCCACATCCAGGCCCTCCAGGTAGAACTGAAACCACCTTTGTCAACAGTTCCACACACCCCGTGATCCCACAAGTATGAATGTCTCTCTCTCTCACACACACACACCCTCATTCATTGGGTTCATCCAGAGGCCTACTCTTGCTGCCACAGCCCTCCTGGAGACTCTGGCAAGCTCCCCTTCACTTTCCCCCAGTTTTCTACCTCTCCATGCATGGTTGAACAAGAGGGCTAAATAGCAGAGACCAAGGGCATGAACATCGCAACAGAGTTGTGCACAAGCTGCAAATCCAAGGACACTCCGCACTTAGTACAGAGACCAAGGAGCTGGCCCTCCTGGGAAAACCTGCCAGCAACATGGGACATCAGAAAATTTTACAGGCCCTTGAGATTTGGTTGGATTGAGCTCAGTGAAGAATTAACACAGTGCTCGCTTCGGCAGCACATATACTAAAATTGGAACGATACAGAGAAGATTAGCATGGCCCCTGCGCAAGGATGACACGCAAATTCGTGAAGCGTTCCATATTTTTAATGCCAGTCTATGTCTGATGCAGGATATGACACGCTTGGGGCTGACGCGCGGGGATGACCCAGAGAGATGTTGTGGGGAGGGGGGTGGGAGGGGGGTTCATGTTTGGGAACGCATGTACACCTGTGGTGGATTCATGTCAATCTATGCCAAAACCAATACAGAATTGTAAAGTAAAAATTAAAAATAAATAAATAAATTAAAAAAAAAAAAAAGAATTAACACAGATAGAGAGACCCCAGTCTCACTGACCCCTGTCCTCCCCAGTGAGAGCTAACTGGAAGATATCCCTGATCTTTAAGGACAGGGGGGACTCCCTCATATCCCCTTGGATTCCAAACCTTCTGGCCACTCTAACCACAGTAAACTCAGCATCCCCTGATCCGAGCAGATAAACTGCTGGAAGGCAGAGCTGCTGTCTAAGATGGCACCCAGTCCCTGGGTGGACAGAGCTTAGAAGACCTGGGGGCTGCAGTGAGCAGTGACACAGCAGGCTAAAACATGGGGACACTTCAAGACACTAGATCTATTTGGCTCATTAGGACTCCCCATATCTTTTTGCTTTTCAGTGATTAAGTGTCCACATGGGGTAAGGATCAATTAGAGTTGAAATGTCCAGAACAGATACAGGAACCATCATCACCTACCTTGTCCCCTCTTTCTCCCCTGAGAATTCTTCAGCCCAACCCATATTCCCAGTCCTCACCCCCAGAGTGAGATGCTGTGAGCATCTAGGGAGGAAGAGCAACACGGTGTATCCTTCAATGGAGGAAAAAAAGCAAAGACTCCAAATAGTCAAAGGACAAGGGCAATTCTGATGAAGGTGATTAATATAGAGGTAGGAAACCTGGTTAATGTGACAGAGAATATGGGAAGGAGACGGGGAGACCTTGCTGGCCTAGACCTGAAGGAACAGAAAGAGCAAGGGCCACGGTGTTTAGTGACCAAAGGCAGGTGTAGAAACTAAGATCCGAGACAGAGAAGGTTTTGGTGTCTATGAACAAGGACTAAGTGAATGTAACCGGGACAGACTGACCATAAGAACGGGGTCAGCTCCCAGGATGAGGCTGGAGACACTGGCAGCGACCTGAGGGTGACAAAGGGCTGTGGAGCCACCTGAGGAGTCAGGATGCTGCCCTGAGAACACGGGGAAGCCAGTCAGGGTGGGAGGCCTCCCTGCAGATTGATCCTTATTCATAGAAGACATCAGCTGATATTCTATTTTACTCTAAGCATATGTTCCCGCCTCCATCCAACTGTTGTCCTTTTTCATTTTGCAAAACTGGGACCCATTTCAAATTCTAGTAACAACTGGGCTCTCCTTCCAAGAAGAACTGCCACACACAGTCACACACCCAGTTTGGCCAATCATTTCAGTGGTCACTGTTTCTCAGATGCTGGACCCGAGAGAAACATCATCAGATCACTTCATTGCTCACTAGTTACCAGATCACATAAAAGAGAGGAAAATGGAGTATCAGACAAACTGCTTAAATTAGGTCGTGACTCTTAATATGAAAGATCACTGACATTCTTCCTAAGTACTCATCAAGACAGTCTACATCTCTTTACCAGTTACCAGAAAAATGCTTCGAACATATAACATCAAGAAGAAACAGCAAATGGGCCTCAAATAAACATGAAACAAACCTAAAGTGAATCAGCTTGTTAAAAATTTTTACTGAAGAATTAAGGAGTCAAGTTCAAAAAAAACATTTGAGAACACAGCATACTTAGAAAACAATGACATGAATTATTTACAGGAGGGCAACAAATCTTATTTCAGAAGCGAATAATTCTTTACATCGGTATTGAATGATCTAATCTATCCCAAGCTACAAAAAGAATTAAATGTAAAGAAAGGAGAAAGCAAAAAGGAAAATGATCACCAAGAACATTTTTAATGTTCCTGGAAAAGGCACCATGTAGTAAGAGAGTCAGTCAGTTCTGCACATGGATGTTATCTTTTAATACAAATAATTACAAAAGGCACAAGCCTTACAGACAGAAGTTTTGCAATTCTCATCTGTATAATGTAAAGAAACAAGTTTTAAATTTATTAGATCCTAAAGCCAAAAATCAGTGTGGTGGTTTTGTCACTAGCTTGTGTCAGACTCTTGCGATCCCATGGACTATAGCCCGCCAGGTTCTTCTGTCCACTGGATTCTCCAGGCAAGAATACTGGAGTGGGTTACCATTTCCTTCTCCAGAGAATCTTTCCCACCCAGAAATTGAACTCGGGTCTCCTGCACTGCAGGCAGATTCTTTACCGACTGAGCTATGAGGTAAGGCAAAAATCAATGCATCACGACTTCATAATCCTTATCCAACCAATTCAGCACTCTCCTGGATCCAGTCCCCTCCCCCATCTGCATACTACTTGTTTCCACTTCATTTAGTTCATCTGCTTCCCTGCTTCTTTCTCCGTCTCCCTTTCTCTTCCCCTCTGCTCTCCGGCTGTCCTCCTCTCTGCTTCTTCCCTGACTCCCATCCGGCCTCTCGCTGCCATCTGTTCCCTGTAAAATGCTTCTAATCCAACCTCCTTGAGGATCCTAAATCTCCCATGAATTTCTGCCTTTCTTCCTCCATCTCCGCCCTCCCTTCCTCCCAACTCTCTGGCACCCCCAAGTGGCTATGCTTCCTTTCACCTTGCTTGCTTTCTCAGCTCCTCCAATTACTGGATATGAGTGAAAGTCGCTCAGTCCTGATGACTCTTGCGACCCCATGTCTGTAGTCCGTGGAATTCTCCAGGTCAGAATACTGGAGTGGGTAGCTGTTCCCTTCTCCAGGGGATCTTCCCAACCCAGGGATCGAACCCAGGTCTCCCGCATTGCCAGCGGATTCTTTACTAGCTGAGCCAACGAGGGAAGCTCGATCACTAGGAGTCCCCTTTCTCTCCCAGCAGGATATTGCTCTGTAAACCAAGGTTCCAACTCTTGTATCCCCTTTGCGGGCTCTGTGTGAACCGCCTCTCCACTGTCGCCCTCTTTGGGACCCCTGATTTACAGCCCCTCTACTTGAAGGCTATAGAAGGGGTCGGCAGAGGATCAGATGCTTAGATAGCATCCCTGGACTCAATGAACATGAATTTGAGCAAACTCTCAGAGATACAGGGGTCGCCAAGACTGGGACTGAACAACACCTTCCTATTTTGCTCACCTTTAACACTCTGGAGATCCTGCTTTTCTCTAAACTTCTCTCCTTGCCTACCCGCAACCTTCAAGACTTCCTCTCTTTCATGTTGCCGTCTCTTCGCAAGTTCCTCACCAATTCTCTTGTCATCGATTCTTCCTCAGGCTTTTTTCAGTTTTCTATTTCTCTCGACGTCTTTGCTTCTAATGACACCACACCACACCACACCCCCACTATTTACGGGAATGGCGGCTGAAGAAGAAGCCCTCCTTCTGCAAGAGCCAAGTTCTCTGGAATTTGGCAGGGAAGAACCACAGGGATCAAGTGGCTGGCCCAGGTCACCCACCCCTACACACAATCAGGGGAAAGGTCATTATGAAGACAAGACCCGAGGAGACACGGGCGCTGAGAGGGAGTGGGTCTCAGGAGCGGGGCGCGCTCCCCAGAATCCCAGGACCTGGGAGAGGACGTGGCTTCCAGGGGCCGAGAAGGCGAGGCTGAGGACCGCGGAGCGTAAATACCCACCTCGTGGAAGAGAATTTTATGCGCTGCAGGAAGTGCAGAGGGGACAGTAAATGGTTTTAAGACGGAAGGAGGTGCGAAATGCAGCGTTTCCGAGTTCCAAAAGCAGGAACCGGCTGCAGTGCAGACTTTAAACCAAAAGGGAGGCGCCCCTTCACCGCTCACGGAGACCTCTGAATTTGCTGGGGTTGGTGGGGCGGGAACAGGGATTTAGTCAGCAGAGACCCTCAGACCCGGGGTACCGAGGGAAGCCAAGTGAGAACGGCACGTGTGACTTAGAAACTCACGCCGCGCTGCTGAGACAGCTGCACCGCCGGCTCTCCGCTTCCGGATGTGGGAAGCTGCGCGGGCCCGCAGTGAAACGGCGGGGGCGGCCTGGGGAAGCGGCCTAAAGGGAGACAAGCTGTCAGGGTGCGGGTCGTGGAGGGAAGCCGGGTCTGCCCTGCACCTTGCGAAGGTGAGGCGGGCGGGGCCGAACAATTCAATAGTGTAATCTCCGAGGAAGGTGACTGCAGGAAATTAAAAGACGTCTGCTTCTTGGAAGAGAAGTTAAGCAAAGGCTGACAACAAAGGTCCCTATACTCAAAATAACGTAATGTTAGTTCTTCAGTCATGTCCGACTCTTTGCAACCCCATGGAGTCGGACTCCTCTGCCCGTCAGACTCCTCTGTCCAGGGAATTCTCCAGCCAAGAATACTGGAGTAGGTGCCTATTTCCTTCTCCAGGGGATCTTCCTGACCTACGGATCAAACCATGTCTCCTGCAATGCAGGCACATTCTTTACTGTCTGAGCCACCAGGGAAGCTCAGATATAATCTAAGTGTGATGGAAATAGATGAGATGAGTGGCAAATTCAAGTTGTGGTTTTAGAATATCACGGAATTTTTCCCCCAAATATTTTCCATGCTTTGATTGAATCCATGGATATGCAGATATGAAGGGTCCACTGTATTTTCTTCTCTCCAAATATCAAATTCCAAGCAAGTATGTAATATCATAGAGAGTTTCAAATTAAATTCACAGGTTTTTTGTTTGATTTTGCTTTAACCTGTCATGAAACATACTGCCATTGAGTCTTTGGATGTGGCATCTAACCAAAAGCAGCTGCATATGGTAACCCTCTGTATGAGAGGTGTAAACAGGTAAGAAGACATTTTTGTGGACTATTTTTAAAACATGATAAATGGCATTGTCAACATTATTCACGACTTAAATATTATGTATACATTACAGATCATCTCCATTTCAACAATAATGTAAGGGGAACACTAGAAAATAAAAATTTTATCATGTTCTTATGCAGTGCTTAAGCAACTGAATGTTTTATCTGAAGAGCCTATGATATAAAAATTAGAATCAAAGTATTGCATTTTGAATGTTGGTCCATAAAGAAGGCTGAACATAGAATTCATGTTTTTGGACTGTGGTGCTGAAGATGACTCTCGAGAGTCCCTTGGACAGCAAGACGAGTCATCTAGGACCATCAATCTCTTGGGGCTGCTTTGAGGAGGGCAGGAAGAACTCCATCTTGAGGCCTGTCACCCGTCTAAAGACAGCAGCTGAACTGGGCCTGAACTTTGCCCAAGAATGAGGAAACCATCCTTATAGTAAAACCAGGTCTCCTTGGAGACCTCTCTCCCCACAAATGGCAAAGACTGGAGTTAAGATCAGGCTGCTCTGGTTAGACTAACAATGAAGATATCCCCCTTGAAGTATAATCACTGTTCCCCTTTAATTGTTAGTTCTCCCTACACCTACATGTTGTAAAACCAAATCATATACATCAAAAAAAGTTGCGAACATGTGAACACTTACTTAGTGAGGGGTATAAAACCGAGTCTCTCGAAAATGTCGGGGTCCTTGTTTGGAACTGATTCCCCTGGGACGTGCTGGGGTAATAAACTGTTCTCCACTGTCTTGACTGTCCTCCGAGGTGTGCTTTCCGACTCTGGATTCTCATTTTTCCATAACAAATCCTAAAGGAAATCAATCCTGAATATTCCCTGGAAGGACTGATGCTGAATCTGAAGCCTCAATACTTTGGCTACCTGACATGAAGAGCCGACTCACTGGAAAAGACCCTGATGCTGGGAAAGATGGAAGGCAGGCGGAAAAGAGGATGGGATGGTTGGATGTCATCACGGACTCGATGGACAGGAGTTTGAGCAAGTTCCAGAGATGGTGAAGGGCAGGGAACCCTGCCTTCTGCAGTCCATAGGGTTGCCAAGAGTCCGACAGGACTGAGCGACTTAACAACGAGCCACTCCAGTATTCTTGCCTGGGAAAGCCCATGGACACAGTCCCTGGGGATCTCAAAAGAGCTCTGACTGAGCACTGTGACCATTTTATATTTCTCTCTGATTCTAATGCTCATACAATAACCAGCATCCCTGAAAATAATCTCCTAAAATGAAGTCTTTGTAGTCAATTTACTACCATGCTCAAATAAAACAGAAAAGGACAATAATACTCCTCCCTAACATTTGAGAAAGAACTTCAGCTCAAGCACCAGTCCCAAAGCTGAAATTCTAAACTAGTTCCTGAACACGTGATTTGATACTTATGAAATTATCAAGTGCCATGTCATAATTAAAATGACTTCTTCTGTATAAATTACTACTTATTTCATGCACTGTATCTGTTAACTCAGGATCTTACATCGAGAGGAAATCAGACCCTGGGACTCTCACAGCAACGGCTGAATTTATTTGGGCTAGAGGAAGGGGTCAGGGAATAGGGAGGTGTAAAGTGACTGGAGACTATGGATAGGTAGGAGAGGGGACCCCACAGGCGCAGCTTAACAGCAAAAACAAAAACAAGTACCTTATGTTTCCAATGGTTGACCGCACCTACCAAGTCTCAGCTTTGGGAATTGGCTGTAGAATCCCATGCATGGAAGCGAGGACGCTATACTCCTCAGCCATTGGTGTCAGAAGAATGCCACAGTGAAGGGCGGGGCGTAGGGCACACACATGTGCCTGGGCCTGTGAGGGGCCGAGTGAGCCGGGTGGAGCCGGGCCAAGAGGACACCTGCTGTGTTCTTCCTTTTGGTTCCCAGGTATCTTGTCAGGGTTTAGAAGTACATGAGGGTCTTTCCCGTCTTGTGTTGCATCATTGATTCCTCATAACTGTAACAGTTTTAAAGTAAAAACTTAAGATTCTCTGGGATAATTGTGTTGGAGAGAAAGGTTTCCTCTTAACAGGATTCCTGCTGATGAGGCTGAAGCAGTTCAGTATGGGAACTGAAACCTGGTGTGGTGGCCAGGCTGGGGGTGGGTGGGGGTTGATGGGGGGTGGTGGCTGGACCCAGAAATATTCCTGCAATTACAATTAATTTAAGCAGTTTAAGTAAACAAGAACTGGCTTTGTGTAAGGATGACAAGCTGGAATGTGAAACACGCAGCTCTTAGTAACACCTCACAATAACACCTAGAAGGAGAAAAATATCTTGACATTCCACTTCTTCAAAGATCAAGCTTATTAGTCACTGCAGCAGCCCAACCACAATGCACCCTGAGGGGATGCAGGCTGGAGCAAACCAGGTACCATTCTGAGCTTCCGACATAGTAGCCTTGGTAAATCAGGAACAGCCTCTCGGGCCCATCGTCCTCCTCAGGAAGTCCAGGTAAGTTTAGGGGAGTCTCTCCTGGTTTTCAGATCTCCCAGTTATGGGGTGATGATCCCAAATTTTATTTTTCAGGGTATTAATGGTTAAAAGCCCTGCAAAATGAGCGACTGAATTGAACTGAACTGAACGGTTAAAAGACACAGGAGAATCCTGGTTGAAAGATACTGGGATTTGCTCAGTTGAAAGCCACTCAGTGACACTTCCCTGGTGGTCCAGTGATAAAGAATCCACCTGCCAATGCATGGGACACAGGTTTGATCCCTGGTCTGGGAGGATACCATATGCCTTGGAGCAACAAGCCCAAGTAACACAAGTACTGAGCCTGTGCTCTGCAACAAGAGTAGCAATAGCAGTGAGAAGCCAGCACAGCAATTAGAGTAGTTCCTGCTTGCTGCAACTAGAGAAAGCCCACGTGCAGCTTTCTCTGCTGCAGTGAAAGGCTCAGCACAGCCGAAAGGAAAAAAGACATCGAGGGATCTGAACTGATCAAAACAAGGAGATTCAGAATGCCAGTCTCCAACCAAACACCAGCCACATTTATGTATTTCATGTACAGAATTTATAGCCCCTGCTCGCCACAAGGAGAGAAAAGCCAGGGGCACAGTGAAGACCCAGCATGGCCAAAAAAATTTTTTTAAGTTATTGAAGAAGAGAGAAAAAATTTCCTGTAATGAGAATTGCATTCTTCTTTATAGAAACTGTTTCTGTTCCATGCTTATGATGCTTATGATGACATAGCTTCAACTACTTTTGAGAAAAACTTGTTTTTATCATAATATATGTCATATATGTATAAACATCATAAGTGAATACTTCCTCAATGTAATGGAATGTCAAAAATTACTAGATGATCACTTGACAGTAACTAGGCAGTTTTAGTTTTTATTTAAAAATTATATATGCTCTCTTTTCCTTGCTGTCTGTTTCCAAAAGTTCCGTCAGATGTGGACAACAAAGCAGACTACAAAATAACATCTTGAGAAGACATTACAATTCAGTTTCACCAAAATTATCACCAACTTTGCACTATTTATAAATATTTCTATCTGTATTAACTGACTGAACTCAAGTCCTAAAGGAACTTTCTTCATGTTTATAGGGCAACTACTATGTTCCATAACTGATAAATCCTTTAATGTAACACATTTGATGAACCATATGAAAAACCAGATTTCTGCTTTAAGTGACCATTCCCCAGTCTTGATGATCTTTTAAAAAACTGGTTTGGTGTGGGAGGCTCATGGCTAAATTATTTAGTTTTAATTCCACTAATGTTATTAGCTATACTATTGTATTTTGCCTGTTTCACAAGATTATTGTTTCTTGTATAACCAAATGTATGCTGCTGCTGCTGCTGCTAAGTTGCTTCAGTAGTGTCCGACTCTGTGTGACCCCCATAGATGGCAGCCCACCAGGCTCCGCCATCCCTGGGATTCTCCAGGCAAGAACACTAGAGTGGGTTGCCTTCCTTCTCCAATGCATGACAGTGAAAAGTGAAAGTGAAGTCACTCAGTCATGTCTGACTCTTTGCGAACCCATGGACCGCAGCTTACCAGGATCCTCTGTCCGTGGGATTTTCCAGGCAAGAGTACTGGAGTGGGTTGCCATTGCCTTCTCCGAACCAAGTGTATGAGCCTCCAACAAAAATAATGACTGGACTTCAAGCAGTTGATCAAGTGTATAGCTTGATATGTGATCAGTGATTGTAATAATGTTACTCTAGATATGGGAGTAACTTCCACTTTCAGATGTTCAAGCTGAATTTAGAAAAGGCAGAGGAATCAGAGATCAAAATGCCAACATCTTCTGGATGGATCATCAAAAAAGCAAGTGTCCTAGAAAAACATCTACTTCTGCTTTATTGACTACGCCAAAGCCTTTGATTGTGTGGATCACAACAAACTGTGGAAAATTCTTAAAGGGATGGAAATACCAGACCACCTGACCTGCCTCCTGATAAATCTGTATGCAGGTCAAGAAGCAACAGTTAGAACTGGACATGGAACAACAGACTGGTTCCATATCGGGAAAGGAGTACATTAAGGCTGTGTATTGTCACCCTGCTTATTTAACTTATATGCAGAGTACATCATGCAAAATGCAGGGCTGGAGGAAGCACAAGCTGGACTCAAGATTGCTGAGAGAAATATCAATAACCTCAGATATGCAGATGACACCAGCCTTATGGCAGAAAGTGAAGAAGAACTGAAGAGCCTCTTGATGAAAATGAAAGAGGAGAGTGAAAAGCCTAGCTTAAAACTCAACATTCAGAAAACAAAGATCATGGCATCCGGTCCTATCACTTCATGGCAAATAGTTGGAGAAACAATGGAAACAGTGAGAGACTTTTTTTTGAGGGTGGGGGACTCCAAATCTTTGCAGATGGTGACCGCAGCCATGAAATTAAAAGACACTTGCTCCTTGGAAGAAAAGCTGTGACCAACCTATACAGCATATTAGAGAGCAGAGTTTACTTTATTAAAAAAGATCCATGTAGTCAAAGCTATGGTTTTTCCAGTAGTCATGTATGGATGTGAGAGTTGGACTGTAAAGAAAGCTGAGCGCTGAAGAATTAATGCTTTTGAGCTGTCATGTTGGACAAGACTCTTGAGAGTCCCTTGGGCTGCAAGGAGATCAAATCAGTCAATCCTAAAAGAAATCAGTCCTGAATATTTATTGGAAGGACTGATGCTGATGCTGAAATTTCAATACTTTGGCCACCTGATGTGAAGAACTGACTCATTGGAAAAGACCCTGATGCTGGGAAAGACTGAAGGCAGGAGGAGAAGGGGATGACAGAGGATGAGACGGTTGGATCGTGTCACCGACACGACAGACATGAGTTTGAGTAAGCTCTGGGAGTTGAGGATGGACAGGGAGGCCTAGCATCCTGCAGTCCATGGGGTTGCAAAGAGTCAGACACGACTGAGTGATTGAATTGAACTGAGATATGGGAAGATGCAACAAGAAGGAATACTTTCCTGGACCATAGCTAGAAGACAGGTCTGCAGAGATCTTTGACTATGGAAACCTAGTCCAGTAATAGCACACTGAGTGACCTGTCAGCAAAAACCTTCTTCAGAACTGGGAATGAACCTTCCCAGCAACATGAGACAAAATGTTCATGGAATGCCCCCCAAAACATGATCAGATGTATGACCACAAGAGGGCCGTGTCAATTACAAATTGGCACTTACCAAGGGCATTGCCAACAAGTGAACGGCAAAGGTATTTACCTTCTGCCTCACGGAGATTGAACCCCATTCTGCTAAAGCTGTTGACTTTCAACAGCCCTGGAGGGACTGTTCACATCCACAATTGGCTGAGTTCAGGGTTCTTATGGTATTTTTTAGACACTTTGCTTGTTGTGAGCAAGTCATTCACACACATTGGAGTAAGAGCCCAAGCCAACATTTCCCCAAACAACATAGGGGAAATCTTTAGTCCCTGAGGCAACACTGTCCAGCAGTACTATTGGACTCCCTGTGTTTCTGGGTCCTGCCACCAGAAAGCAGACAGCTGCAGTGGTTCTTCTGCAGTAGGAATGCAGGGAAAAGTATGCTTCAAGTCCAGAACTGAGAACCAGCAGTATTGTCCCACAGTAGTTGTGAGCAGAACATATATGGATTACTTACTACAGGCTGCCAATCTTGGGCTGTCTCACAAATGGCCCTCATGTCTTGGACAATGATTCATACACTGCTGAGTTCGGCTCTTTGGGAGGATAGGAGTTTTATATCAGAATCTACAAGGTTTAATTAGTCCCAGTTAAGCCAAGTTTTCAAGAATTGTCTGAATTATCTTTGGGGTCTCTTGCCTCAGAAGGTATTGTTTTAAATTAGGTGTCCCAGTGTCTTTTTTTTTTTTTTTTTCTGTCCTGAACAGTTTGCAGGATCCTAAGTTCCCTCACCAGGAATTGAACCCGACCTACTGCAGCAAAAGTGCGAACTTGTAACCACTGACCCACCAGGGAATCCCTCCAGTGTCCCTAATAACAGGATTTGTATTGGCCACGTGTTTGTCAGTCTTCCCTGCGGTGCTGTCAGTCCAACTTCCTGCCTTACCTTTTTGTATACTTGGGGAGGGGGAATCGGTCTCCTTCTCCAGAGTGTCCACAAATGTCATCTGCCTGCTTACCGGGTGCCCTGACAGGATGCAGAGGTCAAGCTGTTCTGGTGAAAAAATCATTTGTGCATTTAATTTACAGAAGAGGGATTGGACATGTTGGCATATATAAGAAACTGTGTTTCAGGTTGAGGTCCCCTAATCGGCATTGCAGAGGTTGTAAGAAAGAACCGCTTTGCACTTCTCCAGAAACTCCTGTGACCGGGATGGACTGAGTCGTTCTCCACACCATCTTGGTATCTACCAGAGTATGCAGCACTGTAGCTATCAGAAGGTCAGTCAGCCTGTCCCCACAGTCACAGGTACCTGGGGCTCCTGGGGCATCATCAGAGTGTTCATCTCTTTCTACTGCAGTGACAGGCTCCTGTCTGTTACTGTTTTCCTTCTTACTCCTTAGCCAAGGACAGTCTGTTTTCCAGTGCCTTCCTTACACTAAGCGCATTGTTCCCTCCCCCACGGTGCCTCACCTCTCCTCAGGTTACTCGTGATCTGGGAATCCACTGCTGACACCAGGTAATGTCGTTTCAGTCTTGCATCTTCTTGCTTCTTTTGTTGTCCCCTGTTGTTGAACACTTTTAAAGCAACATCTGCCAGTTGAGAAGGGGTCATTCCAAGTGGACCATCTAACTTTTGTGATTTTCTTATGTCTGGGGAGGTTTGTCCAATAAAGGCTATGTTTACCATTCTCATTATTTTCAGAGGCTTCAGGGTTTGCATCAGAGCAGTGCCTATAAAGTATGATCAACTCTTTCTAGAAACTCTGATGGACCGTCATTGGGTTTTTGGTGTATCTCTTGAATTTATCTAAGCTCTTTTGCCTGGGTACTCCTTTTCAAATACCCTCTCAGATACACTTACTGTAATGCTCTCAGTTCAGTTCAGTCAGTTCAGTCTCTCAGTCATATTGGACTGTCTGCGACCCCATGGACTGCAGCATGCCTGGCTTCCCAGTCCATCACCAACTCCCGGAGCTTATTCAAACTCATGTCCATTGAGTCAGTGATGCCATCCAACCATCTCATCCTCTGTCGTCTCCTTCTCTTCTCACTTTCAATCTTTCCCAGCATCAGGGTCTTTTCCAATCAGTCAGTTCTTTGCATCAGGTGGCCAAAGTATTGGGGTTTCAGCTTCAGCATCAGTCCTTCCAATGAACACCCAGGACGGATTTCCTTTAGGATGGACTGGATCTCCTTGCAGCCCAAGGGACTCTCAAGAGTCATCTCCAACATCACAGTTCAAAAGCATCAATTCTTCGGTGCTCAGCTTTCTTTATAGTCCAACTCTCACATCCATACATGACTACTGAAACAACCATAGCCCTGATTAGATGGACCTTTGTCGGCAAAGTAATGTCTCTGCTTTTTAATATGTTGTCTAGGTTTGTCATAGCTTTTCTGCCAAGGAGCAAGTGTCTTTTAATTTCATGGCTGCTGTCACCGTCTTCAATGATTTTGCAGCCCCCCAAATAGTGTTTCACTGTTTCCATTGTTTCCCCAACTATTTGTCATGAAGTGATGGGACAGAATGCTCTGATCTTAGTTTTCTAAATGTTGAGTTTAAGCTAGCTTTTTCACTCTCATCTTTCAGGTTCATCAAGAGGCTCTTTAGTTCTTTACTTTATGCCATAAGGGTGGTGTCATTGCATATCTGAGGTTATTGATATTTCTCCTGGCAATCTTGATTCCAGCTTGTGTTTCATCCAGCCTGGCATTTTGAATGATGTACCCTGCATATAAGTTAGATAAGCAGGGTGACGATATACAGCCTTGACGTACTCCTTTTCCTATTTGGAACCAGTCTGTTGTTCCATGTACAGTTCTAATTGCTGCTTCCTGACCTACATACAGATTTCTCAGGAGGCATGTCAGATGGTCTGGTATTCCCATCTCTTGAAGAATTTTCAATAGTTTGTTGTGATCCACACAGTCAAGGAGTATTCAATGAAGCAGACGCAGATGGGAGGAATATTCTATTTAAGGGGCAGGGTTTCTGGGAATTGGGCCTCTGCCTGCCTTTTGGCCTTTTATGGTTGTCCTGTGAACTATCATTGTGCTTCTGCATGTGTCATTTAGGTGATGTGTTAGTGAGAGTGTAATGAGGCTTAAGGTCAACTGGAAGTAAACTCTTCCACGATTTTGTGCCTAGTTTTTGTCATATCCTTTTTTTTCTCAATGACTGTGTCATCCCGTCCCCCACTTCTTTTAATGGTTGTGCCCTGCCCCCTTCCTTCTGTCTCATTGTGATCCTTTAGAATATTGAGAATGTTGTCTTCTAAGGAGTGATGTGGCTTGGTGCCAGAGGAAGAAAAATTGATCTTTATGGTTGAGCAGGTTCTTCATTGAGGTCTGGTTAACAGAGGGCTCATGTGAGAGGAGGGAGGGAGCCAAAATGGGCAGAGGAAAAGTTTGCATTTAATTTTCCCATCTTGCCTTAAACTGTTGAGTTTTCATTTCATCAGTGCTCTCTCAGGAGGCAGACATCTTAGTGCATCCCACCTACTCTGAATGTGTGGGCAAGAGGGATCAGGAGACAGAGTGACTGAGAGAAATATAAATGTGAGGAGAACAGAAGAGTGGGTGAGATCAGAGGGCAGTGTGGAGGATGGGTGTTTTGCAAAGAGATGGTAAGAATGAAAGAATAAAGAGTGAAAAGTAGCAGATGGTAAAAAAACAAAGTGAAAGAAAGTTGGGATCTCTTGGGACATGAAGGAGTAAAGACAGAATAGGAGAAGAGCCCCTGATCAGTATGAAAAGGGAAAGTTAGTCCCTTAGTCGTGTCTGACTTTTTGTGATTCCCATGGACTGAAGTCCACTAGGCTCCTCTGTCCATGGAATTCTCCAGGTGAGAATACTGGAGTGGGTTGCCATTTCCTGCTCCAGGGCTGATCAGTATAGTGAGGGTATAAAAGGGTGGGAGACATGACCTAGGGGGAGACTTGATGCTGGGGAGAAGGGCTGGAGTGGGGACAAAGTGAGCAGAGGAAGAGAGGGTGGAAAGGTAGTTCGGCCACCAGAGGCGGGGCAGAGTGGGGATGAAGGGCATGTCACGGATTCAATGGTGGTGACCTGGAGGACTGAAAGAGAGGGACACAAGGAAACAGGTCAGAAAGGTTGAGGTGGAACAACGTGCAGAGAGGCAGGACAGCAGAGGGGACCAGAGAGAGAAACCAAATGAAAGGGAAACACGTGGAAGTGAGGGGGTGGAGATCTGGACCCAGATGAGTGCTGAGCTGTTTGCTTATGCATGATTAAGTTGTGATGTATTTGATTTGTGGCTTTGGACTCCAAAAAATAGCTTTTAAAATTATTCTGATAAGGATGAGGATTGAAAAATTCCTGTCTGTATGTGTGCATCTTGTAATTATTTGTATCATAATAGAGCTTCCATCTGCCATCCTGTTCAGCCCAGGAGACAGTGAGTGGACTCAGACAGCTGTGGGTCACCCTTTTTGTTTCCTGGTGTGGAGTAGAGGACGGGGAGACTGGTGGAGCCGGAAATGACATCTGTCACCATGCAATGCCTCTCTGAAGGAATGTTAAAGGTGCTTTTATTCCTTCTGGTGATGGTTTTGCTTTTTGTACATTGAATTGTTTTCTATAAAGAATTATTCTGAAATGTACTTTGCTGCCTTCTATAATCCACTCATATTCTTATGCTATATTCTAAAAGCTTTTAAAATATTTGGCTATGCTGGGTCTTCGTTGTAGCATGTGGGATCTTAGCCACTGGACCCCTAGGGTAGAAGGAACGTGACACCAGACTTTTTTTTTTAATTAAAAAAAAAACTTTATACTTTTTTTTCATCCATTTCAACTTTAGATCAGGACTTGTATGATTTCTCCTCTTTATGTTACATGTTGAAAAAGTTCGTTGGTAATAACTTAATAATTTTACACTTTTGGTGAGTACTTGGAAAGAAGTATTACCAAGTATTACCAAGTACTTGGACTGTAGTCTGCCAGGCTCCTCCATCCATGGAATTTCCCAGGCAAGAATGCTGGAGTGCGTTGCCATGCCCTCCTCTAGGGGATCTTCTGGACCCAGGGATAGAACCGGGGTCTCCGAATTGCAGACAGACTCTTTACCATCTGAGCCACCAGGAAAGCCCAGTAAAGAAAGCTGATGATCATTTAACAGTCTCTTTTCTTCCTTTTTTTATAATGTAAAACAGTGAGCTGTGAGGAACTAAATAGACATTCACCTAAGTCCCTTCTCTGTAAATGAGAATCTGTCTATTCATGATGAGATAAATAGACATGTCTGTTCAGCATATTTCTAACCTAACTCCATTTCAGTGTTTTCCTGAGGCGTAGCTATGTTTTTGCAACTCAGTTTTTTTAAAAGTATTTTATTTAGATGTTTCTGGCAAAGAGAAATTACATGGTTGTTATCTATGTGACTAGGGATTCCTTGTTTGCTCAGTGGTAAAGATTCCACCTGCCATGCAAGAGGCACGGAAAGACCCTCTAGAGAAGGAAATGGCAACCCACTCCAGTGTTCTTGCCTGAAGAATTCCATGCACAGAGGAGCCTGGCAGGCTATATAGTCCAAGGGGTTGCAAAGTTGGGCACTGAGCAACTAAACCACCACCAGTGTGATCAGATCTTGAAAGAGAGCTTCCCTTTGTGCTTATGGACACAGAAGATAGCCCCAGTGTTTTTAAGTGGGATGCACACTAAGGACAAACTGCCCACTGACTAGCCCATCATGCGACCTCTCCAGAATTCAGTTATACCTGGTTCTTTCACTCAACTCAAGACAGTTTCAGAAATGTCTCCCTGGTGGGCCTGAGGGAGATTGAGAGACCCCTGAAGTGATTGATTCAGTTGGGTGTCTGTCTGTGTGTTCACAAGGGTAGTGCCTATTTCTAATTTAAATTTTGAATGGATCCCAACAGATTCTCTGCCGCTCCAGTGGTTAGGACTCAGTATTTTCACTGCATCCGGCAGGGACTTGAGGAACTAAGATGCACAACTCGTGTGGAATGCCAGTCCTTTCAGAATGAAAAACAAAAAATGCCAGAGTGCAGCCTGGTGGAGTCATATGTCTTTCTCTGCATTAGGATAAACATGAAAAATTATGTGCTCCACGGGCTTCTAGTTGTCTGTCCTCTGGACATGTAGTCACAACCCCACCCTAGGCACGGACCGTTTTCTCATGGTTCACTCTGCTCCGGTCACCTTCACCTTTTCTTTCTCAAAGTTGAGGTTCCTGTTCCTCTCCTTTGTCTCTCAGATCTTCAGGTCTAGGCTCAAAGATATCTTCCCATCCATCATGTACTTCTCCCACGGTTTTATGGCCTCCCTATCAACAACCACGTCAGAACTGCCCATCTCCTTTGATTGACTTTTCCTTCCTTTCTCTTCATCGCCGGGCACACAATGTTATTTTCTTCCCTGAATGCCTGCGACATGTCACTCTGGGGTTGTGTGTAGGGGTTAAGACTGAGTAATCCTTAGGAAAGACCAAGGGATCAAGGCAGGTCTGGATGGTTCCATCTTTGTTCTGCAAAGTTCAAGTGAACAACCAGTGTCCTTGGATTTGCAGCTTGTGTGCATTCCTGTTGTGACACCAGTGCCTGGAGAGAGGAGAGTGTGGAGCTCTAGAGGAACCCAGTGAATGATGTGCATCGCAGGTGATTGTGGGATCAAGCAGTGTGTCTCAGGTCTGATTGGAAGCCTGAGGCTGAGTTTATGGGTAGTTTCAGGATCAAGGAATGGGTGTGAGGTGCCACAGTGGGTGGTGAAACTCAGATTTGTATGCCTGCGGTTTTAACTGGGTAATTGATAATCATAACTGGCACAGAAAGGAAGGAAGCAGAGTTAGGCAGAGAGAATATTATTAGAAACCAGCCTTGACCTGAGCTCACATGTAGTGTGCTCTGTGAGGAACAGGGACCTTGGCCCTGCGGTATATATTCTTTTTGATATGGCAGACTGAGAGTTAAGGAAAACTCCCATTTGCCTGCCATTCCTTAATTTCTCTTTCTGACTTTTAGCATATAGAAAATGCAACAGATTTCTGTATATTTAATATCCTGCAACTTTTATCAAGTTCACTGATGTGGGCTATAATTTTTATTTTGGTAATATATATTTATAATGTCCCCAGACAGTGACAGTTTTACTTGAATAAAAGTGGTATTAGGCATTTTGATCTTAGAATGCTTTCAGCTTTTCACTCTCAACTGTGATGTTAGATGTGAATTTTATGAAAAGGTCTTTTTCTGCATGTAACATTTACTTGACTGGAGTCTTTTCTTGGGAATGCCACAGGTGTTACTTAGTTTCTGCAAAAATCCCACCATCAAAATGTTAATATGGTCTGGTATCACATGGATGAATTTACAATTATTGACTGTCTCCTTGTGCCCATGGGAGATCCACTTGATCATGGTGCTGATTCCTTTTAACCATTTCTTCTACCAGGGTGTTTGGTAGAGCCCTTGTTGAATAAGTCTTAGAAGCATCCTTCTCTTTAATTTTTTGGAATAGCTTGAGAAGATTCAGTGAAGTCTGATTTAGAAATCACCCTGTAAGCCGACCTGGTATTTTCTTTGTGGTTCATATTTGTCCATTTCATTGGCCTAGAGTTTTTTTTATTCTTATGTATTTTGTGGTGTTGATTGTAATTTCTTTGTTATTTATTTTGACCCTGTTTTTTTCTTGACTTCATCAATCTTTTTTATTATCTTTTAAAATTTCATTTCTGTCTGTTCTGATCTCTTTGGGTTTTATTCTTTTTCTAGGTATAAAGATTCTTTGAGATTTTCCTTATTTCCTGAGGTAGGTGGTAGGTATAATTTTCCCACATGTGAATTGTGTTTTCCTTTCATTTTGTCTCAGTTCAGTTCAGTTCAGTCACTCAGTCGTGTCCGACTCTTTGCGATCCCATGAATCGCAGCGCGCCAGGCCTCCCTGTCCATCACCAACTCCCGGAGTTCACTCAGACTTGCATCCATCGAGTCAGTGATGCCATCGAGCAATGTCATCCTCTATTATCCCCTTCTCCTCCTGCCCCCAATCCCTCCCAGCATCAGAATCTTTTCCAATAGTCAACTCTTCCCATGAGGTGGCCAAAGTACTGGAGTTTCAGCTTCAGCATTATTCCCTCCAAAGAAATCCCAGGGCTGATCTCCTTCACAACGGACTGGTTGGATCTCCTTGCAGTCCAAGGGACTCTCAAGATTCTTCTCCAACACCACAGTTCAAAAGCATCAATTCTTCAGTGCTCAGCTTTCTTCACAGTCCAACTCTCATATCCATACATGACCACTGGAAAAACCATAGCCTTGACTAGACAGACCTTTGTTGGCAAAGCAATGTCTGCTTTTCTATACGCTATCTAGGTTGGTCATAACTTTTCTTCCAAGGACCCATATTCAAACAAAATCTTGTCTTGGCTCATGGCAATGAACAAGCTGATAAACTTGTCTCTTTTGTTACTCTTGAAGAGCATCATACTCTATTATACAATAATGCTGGCTCATTTCATCAAATTTGGAAACTTCCATACCAACATGCTAAAGAAATCATTAATAATGTCTCTACTTGTAGGCCCCTACATCTTCGACCCTTTGCACAAAGTATAAATCCTCGAGGATTACAACCCAATGAACTATGGCAAATGTATGTAACTCATTGCCCTGAACTTTCTCCCTCTGCTTTCTTACATATCTCAATCAATATAAATTCTTCTTCTATATGGGGCACACCTCCCCAAGGTAAAGCTACACATGTTATAACCCACCTATTAACTTGCTTTACAATAATGGGAACACCTAGTTCTCTAAAAACAGACAATGGCCCTACTTATATTTGTAGGCAATTCAAACAATTTTTACAATCATTTTCTATTAAACATATTACAGGTATTCCTTATAATCCACAAGCACAGGGCATAGTTGAACGAGCACATCACACACTGTAACTACAAATAAAAAAATTTTTAAAGGGGATATACACAGGAACACTTCTATCTTCCTTATCTGTTATGGTCTTTACAGACCGGGACCTGGGGACTGGAGTCGACGAATAGAAGGCAAAAGAAGGAAGCGGGGGACCCAAGTCTCAAGTGAAACAAGGGTACTTTATTTGCAGAAATGCATGCTTATATAGCTTCAATAAAAATGATTACTCAGCCATTAACAATGAAATTCCATCAGTTGCAACAAGATGGATAATCCTATAAAAGGTCACTGAAGGGAGTCACTGAAGGGAATCCAAGCAGGTGCTATTTCCCATGATCTCAGTCCTGAGAACTGCGTGCAGCTCTGCTCGTTCCTGTTTTCCAGGGGAACTGATAAGGGACAGAGAGTCTTGAGAAACAGCACACAAAGGAAGAAAATGCAACATATTGGATCCCTTAAAGTTGAACGTCCCCTGACAATTCCCCCTTTTTAATTTTTTCACAGTTGGGAGTGCCTGTAGATACTTTTTGTGAAAAAGGCCCTGACCAATTGAGTTTGTTTAGTTTGAACAATTTAAGTTGAAAAGCATCACTATACTAAAAATATAATCACCAGGATAATTATCAGCATTATAGCTCCAAATCGAATACTATGTGTAATTCTTTGAAACCATCCTCGAGGGTCTAGCCCAGATAATTGATCAGCTAGCTGTTCCGCTAAGGTTTCCAAATTGTTGGAAGAGGGTAGACTCTTAGAGAAGGTTTCAAAGATTTCCTTTTGTAATAATTGTACATTTATGGAAGCATTATCATGTGTCTTGCAAATGAAATTTTATTTGTTCCCAATAGCAGGCACTATAGTTGAACCAAACAGAGGTAATACAAAATTGAGTCGAATTCCAGTCACATTTTAGGATAACTTGTGTCTCTAAATCTATTAATTGATCACCAACTCATTGGGTGGCTGTTTTTATTTCCTGTATTTCATCTTGAACTTCCTCATTTATCTGAGCCTGAGTGGTCCACATAGTATGAGCATCTTTGGTCCAATTTTGAATAAAGTTGTGTTTGAATTGAGGTTTGTAAAGCAATGCCTGTGACAGCGGCAGTAGTGCAACTGGCTATTAATTCCCAAATGCCAAGAATTAACCACCCAATGAATCATTTAGATCATCGAAGTAATTTAGTAAGTAACTGGGAGGCAAGTCCTGCCATGGGACCCTCTTCCCAGGGTCGTTGGAGATCTACTGGCAACCACAGATTACATAGAGATTGAAGAATCAAAAGGGATTCGTTTTTCAAAGAAACCTAGGAATTAAGATAAGTATACAATTTGCAATCTATACAAGTTACAGAACATAAAGCCTTATTAAATTGCAAGTTCCCTATAGCTATAACAAAAGGAAGGGGAACACAAGCTTGTATGAAATATGAATGATTATAACGAAAGGAATAGTTACTATGACTATAGCTGGTCCCCATGAAATATCCAGTCCAAGTTTCAAGTTCTTCGGTGCTTGCGGCAAGTTTCCAGATATCCCATTGTTCAGGCCCAATCCATTTATTGAGGATGATTCGAGGGCGAAGGGGTGCCATTTCATCATCAAGCCAGCCAAGAAGTCCTTTGTCATGGTGATGTTCCATCATAGTATTAGTAACCTTCTATGCTACTTGAGTAGCATAATCACATACAGTGCTATTAATATTATCTGAACAGTTAGACAACCACATACCATGGGGTCCCCAATCAACTATGGTATAATCAGCCACAAACATTAATTTTCCTGATTTAGCTTGACATCTGTATATTCATGTGTGTATGTGTGTATATATATATATATATATATATATATATGAACAGGAATATATTTAAAGTTCTTGTATGTAAACCCTTTGCATAATGATTTTTCTCCTTTTCTTAGAGTTTCAGTAGTGTTGACATGGTTCTCATAGAAAGAAAGGGCAGTAAACAGTCCAAGCAATGTCTGAAAGTTCTTCTTTGGAGGCAGAATGAAAGTCCATGTTTGTCGGCTAATGTTAATACATAATTCTGCTGGACCCATGCACAGAGGAAGGACTTCATACCCTAGAAAAATATTAATTAGTCTCCCTTCTTCCTCAGGATGAAAGGGCCCCTCCAAGCTCTAAGGAGGAGGCATATGTACTGAGTCATTGGTGGATATGATCGGTCCTTTATCTGTCAATTCTACAACCTGCAGTAAGGGGTGGTTGGATATATAGGCCCAGTTCAGTTCAGTTCAGTCGCTCAGTCGTGTCCGACTCTTTGCGACCCCATGAATCACAGCACGCCAGGTCTCCCTGTTCATCACCATCTCCTGGAGTTCACTCAGGCTGACATCCATCGAATCCGTGATGCCATCCAGCCATCTCATCCTCTGTCGTCCCCTTTTCCTCCTGCCCCTAATCCCTCCCAGCATCAGAGTCTTTTCCAATGAGTCAACTCTTCGCATGAGGTGGCCAAAGTACTGGAGTTTCAGCTTTAGCATCATTCCTTCCAAAGAAATCTCAGGGCTGATCTCCTTCAGAATGGACTGGTTGGATCTCCTTGCAGTCCAAGGGACTCTCAAGAGTCTTCTCCAGAACCACAGTTCAAAAGCGTCAATTCTTTGGCACCCAGCCTTCTTCATAGCCCAACCTCACATCCATACATGACCACAGGAAAAACCATAGCCTTGGCTAGACGGACCTTAGTCAGCAAAGTAATGTCTCTGCTTTTGAATATGCTATCTAGGTTGGTCATAACTTTTCTTCCAAGGAGTAAGTGTCTTTTAATGTTATGGCTGCAGTCACCATCTGCAGCGACTTTGGAGCCCAAAAAAATTAAGTCTGACACTGTTTCCACTGTTTCCCCATCTATTTCCCATGAAGTGATGGGACCGGATGCCATGATCTTCGTTTTCTGAATGTTGAGCTTTAAGCCAACTTTTTCACTCTCCTCTTTCACTTTCATCAAGAGGCATTTTAGTTCTTCTTCACTTTCTGCCATAAGGGTGATGTCATCTACACATCTGAGGTTATTGATATTTCTCCCGGCAATCTTGATTCCAGCTTTGTTTCTTCCAGTCCAGCGTTTCTCATGATGTATTCTGCATAGAAGTTAAATAAGCAGGGTGACAATATACAGCCTTGACGTACTCCTTTTCCTATTTGGAACCAGTCTGTTGTTCCTTGTCCAGTTCTAACCATTGCTTCCTGACCTGTATAGGCCCAGTAAGTATGATTAATTAATTCAGCTTGAGCAGGGGAAGCAAAAGTAAGCAAAGCAAGCATAGCAACAAAAATTTTTTCTGGATTCCAAGGCATTCCCTGTTGAGAAACCAGATTTTCAGCTTGATTAGTAAAGGTTTTTATTTGTCCCCAAGTAGGGAGATCATGAGGTCAATGACATTGAGGGCAGTGCTTCTTGAAGATTTTTAGAGTTGCCATGAACTGTATTGGAATATTTTCCTCCTGGGGTTTTGTTTTCTCGTCTTTATTTTGAACACTGGAAGCTCCCCTGGGGTGGATCTTCTGAAGAGGAAGCCGATTGAGTTCGTTGGATACATCTGGAGAAATACAAGCATACCCCTTTCCCGGTAAGATTAATTTCCCAGATTTCCATTGCTTAGTTAGCCCATCTTGATACCAAATGGGCAGAGGAAGAGAGGTATCCTTTAATTCCTCGAAATGTTTTTCTGCTTAAGATATCTCCTTGTGGTAAGTGTAAAAAATTTAAAACAAATAAAGCTGTATTAACAACAGTTATACGATTAGAGAGTATATAGTGTTGAGATCTAGTAAAATCTGCTCTGGATGAGGAAGATAGAAATATTCCTGTGTATTCCCCATTTTTAATTTTTTTATTTGTAGTTTCAGTGTTCGATGTGCTCATTCAACTATGCCCTGTGCTTGTGGATTATAAGGAATGCCTGTAATGTGTTTAATAGAAAATGATTGTAAAAATTGTTTGAATTGCCTAGAAGTATAGGCAGGGCTGTTGTCTGCTTTTATAGAGTTGGGAGTTCCCATTATTGCAAAACAAGCTAATGGGTGGGTAATAACGTGCTGTGTAGCCTCATCTCGAAGAGGGGTGGCCCATAGAAAAGAATTTGTGTCAACACACACATGTAGGAAAGAAGATGGAGAAAGTTCAGGGCAATGAGTTACATCCATTTGCCATAATTCATTGGGTTGTAATCCTCGAGGATTAACACCCTGTGCAATGGGTCGAACATGTAGGGGTCTACAAGTAGAGCAATTACTAATGATTTCTTTAGCATGGCGGTATGGAATTTTCTAAATTTGGTTTAAGGAGCCAGCATAATTGTACAATAGAGCATGTTGCTCCTCGGGAGTAGCAAAAGAAACAAGTTTATCAGCATGTTCATTACCATGAGTTATAGGGCCAGGAAGGCAGGATGTGTTTGAATATGGTTAATATAAATGGGGGAAGTGCAGTCCCTAATAAGAGACTGTAGTTCGAGAAAAACTTGTTGAATAACCGGTTGATTGGAATTTATAATAGAGGTTTTTATATTTCCTAATATAAAAACTGAATATAAGGAGTCAGAGACTATAATATGGTAAGGATGTAGGTGAATAACTTGAATGAGTATATAATTCGTTTTGTTGAGCAGAATGAAATTTAGTATAAAAGACTTTGTATTCTTTGACAGACCAGGATGAGGCTTTGGTGTTTTTAATCCCATCTATATAGAAAACATCAGCTCGAGGTATAGGTTGTAATGTGACAATGCAAGAGATAATAAATTCAGAATTTTTGAAGAAAGTCCAGAATTTGTTAGAAGGATAATGAAATGAAATATCTTTAAAATATTCCAGAAAGGGTATTTGGAAATTGGTAGATGTTTGTAGTGCATTCTCAAATTGAGATTTATTAATTACAATGTTATGTGGATCAGAGCCAATTAGAGTCTTAGTTCTATTTCTCCCATTAATAATTATTAGAGTGATCAGATCAATATAGGGCGTGACCTTGTCCCTCTAAAATGGGTAGAGATCCATTCTATCGGGTGTTCTTGTTGGGCAAGAAGTCCCGTGGGGGAATGGAGAGAAGCGAGTATAAACAACTTGAGAGGTAAATCAAGTCTAATACGAGTAAGAAACTGTTTTTGCAATTTATTTTGTATTACATGAGGGCTATTTAAATAGGGATCTCCTTTCAAATTATTCAATAAATTAATCAGTTGATCATTTGCAATGCCTAAAGTGGGTCTAATCCAGTTTATACGGCCTGAACATGAATCTCTGTTAGTTGGGGAGTAATACATTGTCTATTAACAACAGAGCCTAAGTAATGGTAAGGAGTAGAGGTCTGAATGTTTTCAGGAGCAATGATTAATCCAGTCTTTCAAGCATTGTTGAGCTATGTCAAACATCTGTTGAGTTTCTTAAACAGATGGAGCTGAAAACAATATATCATCCATATAATGAATAACAAGAAAGTTAGGAAATTGTTTTCTCACAGGTTCAAGGACTTTGGCTACATAATATTGACACATGGTGGGAGAATTCATCATTCCTTGAGGCAATACAGTCCACTGATATCATTTATTAGGCCCAATATGATTAGGATAAGGAAGAGAGAAAGCAAATCTCTCTGGGTCTAGAGGGTGTGAAGTTATAGTAAAAAAGCAATCTTGTAAATCTATAATAAAAACATGCCAGTTTTGAGGGACAGTGGTAGGTGATGGAATTCCTGGTTGCAATGCACCCATAGGTTTCATAGATGTATAAATTTTTCTAAGGTCTGTTAAAAGATGCCATTTGCCAGATTTCTTTATTACAAAAATGGGAGAATTCCAAGGGGAATAAGATTCCTCAATATGCTGTGACTTCAATTGTGAATTGATAAGTTCTTTAGTAGCCTCCAATTTCTCTTTTGTGAGGGGCCATTGCTCTGTCCAAATAGGCTCATCATTTTTCCAAGTAATAATAATACTTGCATTGTTAAGTGAGCAGTGGCCCCTAGGAAAAATGTAGAATATATATTTGAGTTTGCCATTGCATAAGTAAATCTCTTCATATTAAATTGAGGGGTGTATCTATCACATAAGGTCATAATGTCACAGGCTGGCCTTTTGGCCCCTCACATGGATATATTTGAACACTTTGATAAACCTCTTGTGCTTTGGTTTGAGAAAGTTCTGCAGTTTGGCAAGAAATTCTCTGTATAGGCCATGATTTGGGCCATAAATGTTTGGAAATAATGGTAATACCAGATCCAGTATCAAGAAGACTAGAGAATCTTTTGCCATTAAGTTTGATATTTATATTTGGTCATGCATATTCAGATACTATTGATGTCCATAAGGATTGTTTTTGATCTGTACTGCCAAACCCACCTGTCCAGATGCCATTAGAGGAGTTAATAGACATGTAAGGTAAAAGAAGTAGTTGGGCAATTTTGTTCCCTTTTTTGAATTGCCATACTATCTGAGATGACACCATAATTTGAATTTCTCACTTATCATCTGAATCAATTATTCCATGGTGAACAGTAATTCTTTTAGAAGTCAAGCTAGATTGGCCAAGTAAAAGACAGGTTTGTGGGGGTAGAAAGAGTACCCACCTCATTAGTTTAAGTGGGACATTACATACTTAACTAGCTGCTGGGAACAGATGAAACGAGTTCTTCAACGTTGTAAGAAGTCTATTAGGCCCTTTCCCAAGAAATACATCCTGAGATAACTTTGGTACAAGATTAGCCAGGGAGAACAGATTCCAGACAATGTCTCTATGCAAGATATACTGTTGCTGTGTAAGCAGGGGTACAAGTCTTGAGATATAGGTTTCCAGGCAAGATTTGTTACAATTATAATCAAGGTTGCTGGGAGAAATATCAATAACCTAAGATATGCAGATGACACCACCCTTATGGCAGAAAGTGAAGAAGAGCTAAAAAGCCTCTTGATGAAAGTGAAAGTGGAGTGAAAAAGTTGGCTTAAAGCTCAACATTCAGAAAACCAACATCATGGCCTCTGGTCTGATCACTTCATGGGATAAAGATGGGGAAACAGTGGAAACAGTGTCAGACTTTATTTTTTGAGGCTCCAAAATCACTGCAGATGGTGACTGCAGCCATGAAATTAAAAGACGCTTACTCCTTGGAAGAAAAGTTATGACCAATCTAGATAGTATATTCAAAAGCAGAGACATTACTTTGCTGACTAAGGTCCGTCTAGTCAAGGCTATGGTTTTCCCTGTGGTCATGTATGGATGTGAGAGTTGGACTATGAAAAAGGCTGAGCACCGAAGAATTGATGCTTTTGAACTGTGGTGCTGGAGAAGACTCTTGAGA
>NW_024070197.1:6426486-6516630 GCF_014754425.2 Oryx dammah
TGAGAGTCCCTTGGACTGCAAGGAGATCCAACCAGTCCATTCTGAAGATCAACCCTGGGATTTCTTTCAAAAGAATGATGCTGAAGCTGAAACTCCAGTACTCTGGCCACCTCATGCCAAGAGTTGACTCATTGGAAAAGACTCTGATGCTGGGAGGGATTGGGGGCAGGAGGAGAAGGGGATGACAGAGGATGAGATGGCTGCATGGCATCACTGACTCAATGGACATGAGTCTGAGTAAACTCCAGGAGTTGGTGATGGACAGGGAGGCCTGGCGTGCTGCGAGTCATGGGGTCGCAAAGAGTCGGACACGACTGAGTGACTGAACTTACCTGAAAGAACTTACAGACACACAATTAGAATTAAAACATATTGAGGAATCTTACTCTCCTTGGAACTCTATTTTTGTTACAAAAAAGAAATCTAACAAATGACATCTCTTAACAGACCTTAGAAAAGTTAATGCATCTATGAATCCCATGGGTGCACTACAACCGGGGATCCCATCCCCTACTACTGTTCCTCAAAATTGGCACATTATTATTACTGATTTAGAAGATTGCTTTTTAAATATACCTTTACACACTTTAGACTGAGAGAGATTCACTTTCTCTCTCCCTTTTCCTAATCACATCGGGCCTCAAAAAAGATTTCAATAGACTGTGTTACCTCAAGGTATACTTAACAGTCCTACTATTTGTCAGAATTTTGTAGCCAAGGCTTTACATCCAATGTGACAGCAAGTCCCTCATGCGTATATCATTAATAATATACTGTAACTACAAAAAGGAGAAGTGATATTTTTGACACTGAGTGGCCATGATATTCTTTAGACTCCAGAAAAAACTGATTAAAATAAAATATTTTTTGAAATTACACAACCAGTTCTTCTTACATGTGTAGTTAGGAAAAGGTTAACTTGTTAAAATACTTTTTTGGAGCTCCAATTCTGCCTGGGAAACAAAAACAGGCCTGAGAAAAAACCTAAAGTTAACTCTTATCATGTCCTTGGGATACACAGCCCACTCTATCTGGGACTCCAGTCATAAACAAATTGGTGGAACTCAGGGAAAAAAAAGGAAAAAAAATATATATCAAAAAGATATTTTAAATGTCAAGTGGAAAACTGTATCTGTCTATCTAAAATTATCTATGTCTCAATGTATGTCTTTGTTTTTGGATAATATGAAATTAATGAGCTCTATTTAAATTCAAGTTCACGTGAACTGAAAAAATTCAATATTAAATGTTTATTTAAATATAATTTAAATATAATTGTTTGCTAATCTAATTAAGACACGTCATAAATCATTATTATATAATACTTTTATTGTACCTAGATTTAAGGTAAACTGTCAACAAAAAAGTAACTCTTATATATATATATATATATAAATGAGATGAAAACTTTTAGATAAACTCTAATAAAAACGTCTACCTAAAATAATCTCTTAGGATTGGGTTAACTTAAATTCATAAAATTGTGCTAAATGAAATAATAAAAGTTTATTAAATAGCTAGCTCATTTCCAATAAAGTAAGATTTTAAAACATTAATTACTGAACACTAACTTCCTCTTACAAAAAGTTTTTCTTACAGAAAAACTAAGGAGATTTTAGACTATTAATAAATATATAGAAAAATATATATATATTATAATGTGTAATAAATATATGCATCAATCTATAAAATGCTAATGTACAAGACACTTCATAGTTGCTAAAGAAAAGATGTATGCTTTTAATAAAAAGATATAAGAAATGGCAAATAAAATGATGAATAGAAACATGTAAAAAAGGTTTCTGACAAATGAATTTTACGGCAAATGTATGTTAACTCATTGCTCTGAACTTTCTTCCTCTTCCTTCTTACATATCTTGGTAGATACAAATTCTTCTTTTATATGGGCCACACCTCTCCAAGATGAAAAACACGTTATAACCCACATGTTAGCTTACTTTGCAATAATGACAACACCTAATTCTATAAAAACAGACAATGGCCCTGCCTATATTTCTAAGCAGTTCAAACAATTTTACATTCATTCTCTATTAAAAAGATTACAGACATTTCTTATAATCCACAAACACATGACACAGTTAAACAAACACATTACACACTGAATCTACAAATAAAAAATTAAGTAAGGGGAACACTTTTATCTTCCTTATCCAGAGCAGATTTTACTAGATTCCAACGCAATATATTCTTTAAGCCTATTAACTATTGTTAATATAGCTTTATTTATTCTAAAAGTTTTAAACTTACCACAAGGAGACATCTTGACAAGAGCAGAAAAACATTTCGAGGAATTGAAGGACTCTTCTCTTCCTCTGCCCATTTGGTACAAAGACAGGTTGAATAAACAATGGAAATCTGGGAAATTAATCTTATAGGGAAAGAGGTATGCTTGTATTTCCCCATATAGATCCAACGAACTCACATGGCTTCCTCTTTGAAAGATCCGACCCAAGAGGGCCTCCAGCCTTCAACATAAGAGGCGAGACAACAAAAACCCCAGGAGGAAGAAATTCCAATACAGGCCATGGTGGCTCTAAAGATCTCCAGAAAGCACCGCCCTCAGCGGTATCGACCTTATGATCTCCCCTCTTGGGGACAAATAAAAACCCTCACTAATCCAAGCTGAAAATCCGGTTTCTCAACAGAGAATGCCTCAGAGTCCTGAAAATATTTTTGTTGCCCTGCTTGCTTTCCTTCCTGGCGCCTTCCCCCAACTCAAGCTGTACTAATCAATCACACTTACTGGGCTTACATACCCAACCCCCCTTTACTTCAGGTTGTAGAATGGACAGAGAAAGGACCAATCCTATTAACCAATGACTCCATACATATGCCTTCTCCCTGGAGCCTTAAAGGGCCCTCACACTCTGAAGAAAAAGGGAAACTAGTATCTCTGTAGGTTATGAAGTCCTTCCTTTGTGTATGGGCCCAGTAAAACTATGCATAAACGTTAGCAAACAAACTTGAGCTTTTGCCCTGCCTCCAAAAGAGGACTTTCGGATATTGCTTAGATTATTTACTGCCCTTTCTTTGTCCGTGAACAATGTTTATACTACTGAAACTTTAGGGAAAGAGTTAGGGAAAGAACAAAGAACACTATGCAAAGAGTTTACTAATAAGAACTTTAAATACACTCTGGTTTGTTGGGACAAGTGTCAGGCCAAATCAGGAAAATTAATATTCCCTTGGTGTCTCTAATTTTCTTGAAGAGATCTCTAGTCTTTCCCATTCTGTTGTTTCCTTCTATTTCTCTGCATTGATCCTGTTCAATTCAATAATAGTACCTACAACTGGGAATAAATCAAATTTCATTTACAAAATATACATGATAATGCCTCTCTGAATGTACAATTATTACAAAAAGAAATCTTTGAAACCTTTTCTAAACATCTGCCCTCTTCCACTAATTTGGAAACTTTAGCTGAACAACTAACTGATCAACTATCTGGGTTAGACCCAGGCGGATGGTTTCAAAGCATTACTGACAGCACTGGGTCTGGAACTGTAATTTTGGTGATTTGTCGTGACAATTATATTTGTCACTCACCGTTGCATTCATGCACAATTTTTAGAACTAAACAAACTCAAATGGTCAGAACCCTTTTTACAAATATTATAAATAAGTGGGAATTGTCAGGGAACGTTTAACAGGAGGATTCCAATGTGCTGTTCCTCATAAATCCTCTGTTCCTTATCAGTTTCTGTTGTGAAACCATGCTGCTCCCAGGACTGAGGTCATAGGGTGAGACAGGCTTGAAACACCATCAGTAAACATTCTCCTTAGGACAAAACTGCTTAGTCTTGATCCTCTTTTTTAAGGTATGGATTGTCTCTTAAAATATGGATTGTCTCATTAATCCCTTGTTCCCTTGGTAACGGTTGCTGTACATTTGGTTTTCTGATCTTTATCAAAAGAAATTTCTTGTACAACAGCCTATATATACTCACAGAAAGAGCATTAAAACACCTTTGCTCCATCAGAGCTTGGGTCCCTGTGTCTTTCTTTCTTTTTCTTATCGTCGACTCCGGACCTCCAGGTTCTGGTCCATTAAAGGACCCCAACAGATTCCAATGCAATATATTCTTTAATCCTATAACTATTGTTAATACAGCTTTATTTGTTTAAAATTTTTAAACTTGAGGCAAGGGGATATTTTGAGAAAGCAGGAAAACATTTTGAGGCATTGAAAGATATCTCCCTTCCTCTGCCCATCTGGTATCAAGATGGGTTGACTAAATGGAAATCTGGAAAATTAATATTACAGGGAAAGAGGTATGTTTGTATTTCTCCAGATGGACCCAACGAAATCAGTTGGTTCCCTCTTTGAAAGATCCACCCCAGGGGAGCCACTGGCATTCAAGATAGAGAAGAAACCACCCCCCACCCCCCCAGGAGGAGTTTCCAGTACAAGCCATGGTGACTTGAAAAATTTCCAAGAAATGCTGCACTCGAGGTCATCGACCTTATGATATCCCGACTTGGGGACAGATAAAAACCCATACTAATCAAGCTGAAAATCTGGTTTCTCAACAGGGAATGCCTCCGAATCCTGAAAATATTTTCGTCGCTATGCTTGCTTTTGCTTCCCCTGGCTCAGGCTGACTTGATTAATCACACTTATTGGGCTTATATACCTAATCCCCCCCTTTATTGCAGGTCATAGAATGGACAGATATAGGACCGGTTGTATCCACTAATGACTCAGTACATACGCCTCCTCCTTGGAGCTTGGAGGGGCCCTCTCATCCTGAGGACGAAGGAAGATTAATTAACATTTTTCTAGGCTATAAACTCCTTCCTTTACGCATGGGCCCAGCAGAATTATGTATTAATGTTAGTCGACAAACGTGGGCTTTCATCCTGCCTCCAAAAAAGAACTTCCACACATTGTTTAGACTGTTTACTGCCCTGTCCTTTTATGAGAACCATGTCAATACTACCAGCACTCTAGGACAAGGACAAAAGTTGGAATGTAAGGGTTTACTTATAAGGATTTTAAATATACTGTTTATTAAGATAGATGTCAAGCTAAATCATGGAAATTAATGTTTGTGGCCAATTACACCACTGTTGATTGGGGACCCTATGGTATGTGGTTATCGAACTGCTCAGATGATATTAACACTACTATGTGTGATTATGTTACTCAAGTAACATGGAAGATTACCAACAGTTCAATGGAACACTTCCATGACAAAGGACTCCTTGGCTGGCTTGATGGTGAAATGGCACCTCCTCGTCCTCAAATTGTCCTCAATAAACAAATTGGGCCTGAGCAATGGGACATCTGGAAACTTGCTACAAATACTGAAAAACTTGGAACTTGGACTGGATATTTCACAGGGACCATAGTCATAGTAACTATTCATTATAATCATTCATATTTTATACAAGCTTGCATTCCCCTTCCTTTTGTTATCGCCATAGGAAACTTACAATTTAATAAGACTTTATGTTCTGTGACTTGTATAGATTGCAAATTGTATACTTGTCTTAAATCTCTATTTCTTTAAAAAAAAAAAACTAATCCCTTTTGATTCTTCAATCTCGATGTAGTCTGTGGTTGCCAGCAGATCTCCAACGACCCTGGAAAGAGGGTCCCATGGCAAGACATACTTCCCAGTTAGACACTATATTACTCTGACGATCTAAGCGATTAATTAGATGCTTGATTCTTGGCATTTTGGGGTCAATAGCCATTTGCACCACTGCCGCTGTCACAGACACTGCTTTACTAACTTCAATTCAAACACAAATCTTTATTCAAAATTGGACTAAAGACGCTCATACAATATGGGTCACTCAGGTTCAAATAGAGGCAAAAGTTCAAGATAAAATTCAGAAATTAAAAACAGCCATCCAATGGGCTGGAGATCAATTAATAGATTTACAAAAACAAGTATTATTAAATTGTGATTGGAATTCTACTCAATTTTGTGTCACTCATCTTCAGTTCAACCACAGTGCTTACAATTGGGAAAAAATCAAATTTCATTTGCAAGATATGCATAATAATGCTCCCTTAAATGTACAATTGTTGCAAAAGGAAATTCTTGAAACCTTCTATAAGAGTCTACCCTCTTTCAACAATTTGGAAACCTTAGCTGAACAGCTAGCTGATCAATTATCTGGGCTAGACCCTCGAAGATCAAGGCATTACACACAGTATTGGATCTGGAACTATAACGCTGATAATTATCCTGGTGATTTTATTTGTAACATACTGATGCTTTTCAACTAAAATTGTTCAAACTAAACAAACTCACTTGCTCAAGGCCTTTTTCACAAAAGTAACTACAGTCATCCTCAACTATGAAAAAATAAAAAAGGGGGACCTGTCAGGGGACATTCAACTTTAAAGGATCCAACATGATATTTTCTTCTTTTGTGTGCTGTTTCTCAAGGACTCTATTCTTTATCAGTTCCTGGAAAACAGGAACGAGCAGAGCTGCACGTACTTCTCAGGACTGAGGTCATGAGAAAGAGCATCTGCTTGGATTCCCTTCAGTGACCCCCTTCAGTGACCTTTTACTTGAAGGTAATCTATTCGGTTATGCCCCTCTTCCTCAGGATATGGAATACTTTCTGGCCCTTTCAATATTGTTATTTGCTTGGCCTTGTTTTTCCTCAATTTTTTTTTACTGCCTAAAGCTGCCTTGTATAAAGATATATAAACATGCACTTCTGCAAATAAAGCACCCTTGTTTCACTCGAGACTTGGGTCCCCTGCTTCCTTCTTCTCATCGACTCCAGTCCCCAGGTCCCACTCTACAAAGACCATGACAGCTCTGTCTTCAGTTTCCACAAATAAGAGTAACTCTTCTTTAATCATACAACAGTTATATCTATCCAATGGAGAACATGACTCTTTTCCTATGCATTGTTCCTAGCACACCATCAGTCCCTGGTAAGTGTCCCTCTCCTCCTACGAAAAGCCCAGGCCTTTTAACATCTTGCCTACTCTATTCAAGGTCAGTTGGTAGAACGTTATGTTTTATAACAGGCTGGACTATGTACTGAAGGGCTTCCTGATCCTACTGACCATGGTGAGTCATGTTCTAGTTTCACATTATTTTCTCCCTTGCCTTTTGCTAATTCACAAATACTATTGAATTTCGTAATTCAGGCTGTGCGTTTTTCCCGGAAACATGGATGTGAATGAATTGTATCTAATGAAGTTGGTCCCTTCATCTCATTGATTCCTTCCCAGAGACCATCGTGAAACGCATGTAGCAAATGCATTTGATCAATGTATTACCAAAGCCAAGCTCTTAGAGCTCACCACACAACAGGCCAATAAACTGAGAGACTGCTTGTTGGGCAAGGAATAGTGACTTTATCCAGAAAGCCAGGAGACCAAAAAGATGCTGGACTACTGTCCCAAAGAATCATCTTTGTTGAGTTAGAATTCAGGTTTCTTTTACACAAAAAGATCTCTATAGCTTCTCTTCAAATATGGACTTACTGCAGTTGCTGAGTACCTGAACTAAAGTCATCAGAGAATACATATAGTGAAAAAGGTAAAGGATTTGCCACAACCACTGAGTCTCCATGGCTCCACTATGTTCCTATCTTGTGACTTTTGGGTAAGATCCTTGCCACACACATTACATTGCTGAGTGTTTTCTCTAGGATAAATACTCTGATACTACTGGTGAGATGTGAGGATAGGGTTATTATTATTTTTTTAAAAAACAGCTGTGAAATTGGTGAGGAATCTTTCTAGAATGAATTCATGTTCTAAAGACCTGATTAATAAATACATATATATCTCGCTCTATCCAGTATGAATTTTCTCATGAAGCCTAAGATGTTGCCACACTCATGATATTTGTATGGTTTCTCAGTGGTATGAATTCTCTGAGCAACAGTAGGGTGTAAATTTTGAACTTTGAAATTTGAAGACTTCTACCGTATACCACATTCACATTAGTTTCTCTCATGTATGGATTTTCTGATGTTTAGTGAGTGCTGAGACCTGAGTAAAGGATTTTCCACAATCAAAACATTTGAAAGGTTTCTCTATATGTGTTCTCCGATGTCTTTTAAGTTGTGAATTTTGACTGAAGAACTTGCCACATTCATTACACCTGAAAGGTCTCTCTCCAGTATGAATTCTGCAGTGAAGTTGAAGATGTGGTTTTTGCCGGAAGACTTTTCCACACTCATCACATTTGTAAGGTTTCTCACCAGTATGAACTGTCTGATGCCTTAAAAGGGTTGACTTTACACGAAAGGCCTTGCCACACTCATCACATTTGTAAGGTTTCTCTCCAGTATGAACTGTCAGATGCCTTATAAGGATTGACTTTACACGAAAGGCTCTGCCACACTGATCACATCTGTAAGGTTTCTCACCAGTATGAACTGTCTGATGCTTTATAAGGGTTGACTTTACAGGAAAGGCCTTGCCACACTCATCACATTTGTAAGGTTTCTCTCCAGTATGAACTGTCTGATGCCTTAAAAGGGTTGACTTTACAGGAAAGGCCTTGCCACACTCATCACATTTGTAAGGTTTCTCTCCAGTATGAACTGTCTGATGACTTAAAAGGTTTGACTTTACACAAAAGTCCTTGCCACACTCATCACATTTGTAAGGTTTCTCTCCAGTATGAACTGTCTGATGCCTTAAAAGGGTTGACTTTACACGAAAGGCCTCGCCACACTCATCACATTTGTAACGTTTCTCTCCAGTATGAACTGTCTCATGACTTAAAAGGATTGACTTTACACGAAAGGCCTTACCACACTCATCACATTTGTAAGGTTTCTCACCAGTATGAACTGTCTGATGACTTAAAAGTGTTGACTTTACACGAAAGGCCTTGCCACACTCATCACATTTGTAAGGTTTCTCTCCAGTATGAACCGTCTGATGACTAGCAAGGTTTGAATTTCGGCCGAAGACTTTGTCACATATATCACATTTAAATAATTTCTTTCCTGTATGAATTTTCTTATGTCTCGTGAGATGTGAGCTATGAGTAAAGGCTTTGCCACACTCATCACATTTGTAAGTTTTCTCTCCAGTATGACCTGTCTGATGACTTAAAAGGGTTGACTTTACACAAAAGGCCTTGCCACACTCATTACATTTGTAAGGTTTCTCACCAGTATGAACTGTCTGATGACTTAAAAGGGTTGACTTTACATGAAAGGCCTTGGCACACTCATCACATTTGTAAGGTTTCTCTCCAGTATGAACTGTCTGATGACTTAAAAGAGTTGACTTGACACAAAAGACCTTGCCACACTCATCACATTTGTAAGGTTTCTCTCCTGTATGAACTGTCTGATGAATTAGAAGGGTTGACTTTACACGAAAGGCCTTGCCACACTCATCACATTTGTAAGGTTTCTCTCCAGTATGAACTCTCCGATGACTTAAAAGGCTTGACTTTACAGGAAAGGCCTTGCCACACTCATCACATTTGTAAGGTTTTCCCCTGTGTGCTTTGAGTTCTTGTGTTATTCCTGAAGGATTCATAAAATCATTCCCATATATATTAGAAACACTGGATTGGACACAAGGAGGAATTCTTTGAAGTGGTGAAAATGGGAAATTCTTGTTGACAGAACTCTTAACTTCATTATATTCAGAGATTATCCCGCCAGTTTGAAATATCTGCAGTTTATTCTGAAAGTTAAATCCAAACCTCTTTCCAAAGGGCTTGATGCCTGCATCCTTTCTATCATGCGAATCTCTTTCATCAGGCACATTTCCATTAAGGCTTACAGGTGTCCCTTTGTAATTTCTTTTGTCATCTCTCCCCTGACACTCAAAGTCACACATATTTTCCTGACTTTCCCAAAGATGAAAATGTTTGATTTCACAACTTTCAGGTCTTCCTTGCATCAATTTTTGGAATGTTTCTTGTTTATCACTGTTCACTTTGGCTTGTAAAAGCTTGATCAGATGTGTAGGAGAGATATCTACAAGATAAAAAGAATCATAGGTATCCTGCTCACAATAATAATAAAAAAAAATGTTTCATGTTGAATATATATTACACCAAAAGTAATACTTACATCAAGTTATGAAACACCACAAAGATGACCTTAAGTGTTTAGAAACACTAAGAGAATACAATTCTTAACTTAAGAAAGCATAACATAAATTCACTGTTAAGGTAGACTAGTTTTAAAAAACATACACCAAACACACACTCACACTGGACAGTGTTATGCCAACTCTCAAAAACAGAGTATTTTTCTACCAGGACCCTTAGGAATGTATCAACAGTTGTCTCAAATTGAAAAGAAAAATACTGCACTATCATTGTATTCTGCAAACTTATTGTACATAAATAAATTGTAAACAATATATTATATATTGTAACAGTCAATAATCCAAAACCAAGCTTACCCAATTAATAATTAACTATTCATAATTGCTTGTTTACAATTGAAAACAAATGAGAAAATGAAGAATATTAATAAAATAATTCTTTGGAAACAACATAGTTTTCTAAATCTGCTATAGAACTATGTACCCAAAAAGAAAAGGCATTTTACAACATTAACAAGTAGTATGTGCCAGCTGTATTGCAGAATACATGCTAAAAGACCATCATCTATAAATGACACATAAATTAAGATGTAAAATATTCACCAGTTTTCTAACAGCCAATAAACAAAGCAATCCCTACCTATGTTGTTGTTGTTCAGTCGCTCAGTCGTGTTTGCCTCTTTGCAACACTGTGGACTGTAGCTGACTGGATTCCTCCGTCCTGGGATTTCCCAGGCAAGAATAGTGGAGTGGGTTACCATTTCCTTCTCCATGGGATCTTCCTGACTCAGGGATCAAACCTGCATCTTCTGCATTAGCAGGTGAATTCTTTACCACTGCGCTACCAAGGAAGGCTAATCTCTAGCCATACACTATTCTTCATTACCTAGTTTAATGGCACCAAAATATAATAAATAACAAGTGAGTGCTTCGTGTATTTATTGACTAGGGTCAGACACAATATTGCTGAAAAATGTTGCAAGTGAAACACATACAAGATATAATGTAGTTGAGGTTTGACAGAAAACAAAATTCTGTAAAGCCATTATCCTTCAATTAAAAAATAATTAAAATTTTGAGAAGATATATTGTAGACCTAGAACAAATAATTTCACAATTTGTATGGAAATAAAAAAAACCTCGAATAGCCAAAGCAATCTTGACAAAGAAGAATGGAACTGGAGGAATCAACCTGCCTGACTTCAGGCTCTACTACAAAGCCACAGTCATCAAGACAGTATGGTACCTGCACAAAGACAGAAATATAGATCAATGGAACAAAATAGAAAGCCCAGAGATAAATCCACGCACCTATGGACACCTTATCTTTGACAAAGGAGGCAAGAATATACAATGGATTAAAGGCAATCTCTTTAACAAGTGGTGCTGGGAAAATTGGTCACCACTTGTAAAAGAATGAAACTAGATCACTTTCTAACACCATACACAAAAATAAATTCACAATGGATTAAAGATCTAAACGGAAGACCAGAAACTATAAAACTCCTAGAGGAGAACATAGGCAAAACACGCTCCAACATACATCACAGCAGGATCCTCTATGACCCACCTCCAGAATATTGGAAAAAAAAGCAAAAATAAACTAATGGGACCTAATTAAACTTAAAAGCTTCTGCACAACAAAGGAAACTATAAGCAAGGTGAAAAGACAGCCTTCAGAATGGGAGAAAATAATAGCAAATGAAGCAACTGACAAACAACTAATCTCAAAAATATACAAGCAACTCCTGCAGCTCAATTCCAGAAAAATAAACGACCCAATCCAAAAATGGGCCAAAGAACTAAATAGACATTTCTCCAAAGAAGACATACAGATGGCTAAAAAACACATGAAAAGATCCTCAACATCACTCATTATCAGAGAAATGCAAATCAAAACCACAATGAGGTACCATTTCACGTCAGTCAGAATGGCTGTGATCCAAAAGTCTACAAGCAATAAATGCTGGAGAGGGTATGGAGAAAAGGGAACCCTCTTACACTGTTGGTGGGAATGCAAACTAGTACAGCCACTATGGAGAACAGTGTGGAGATTCCTTAAAAAACTGGAAATAGAACTGCCTTATGACCCAGCAATCCCACTGCTGGGCATACACACCAAGGAAACCAGAATTGAAAGAGACACGTGTACCCCAATGTTCATCACAGCACTGTTTATAACACAGGACATGCAAGCAACCTAGATGTCCATCAGCAGATGAATGCATAAGAAAGCTGTGGTACATATACACAATGGAGTATTACTCAGCCATTAAAAAGAATTCATTTGAATCAGTTCTAATGAGGTGGATGAAACTGAAGCCTATTATAGAGAGTGAAGTAAGCCAGAAAGAAAAACACCAATACAATATACTAATGCATATATATGGAATTTACACAGACGGTAACAATAACACTGTATGCGAGACAGCAAAAGAGACACAGATGTATAGACAGTCTTTTGGACTCTGTGGGAGAGGGAAAGGGTGCGATAATTTGGGAGAATGGCATTGAAGTATGTATAAATCATATATGAAACGAATCACCAGTCCAGGTTCGATGCATGATACTGGACTTTGGGGCTGGTGCACTGGGACGACCCAGAGGGATGCTATCTGGAGGGAAGAGGGAGAGGGGTTCAGGATGGGGAACACGTGTATACCTATGGTGGACTCATGCTGATGTATGGCAAAACCAATACAATATTGTAAAGTAATTAACCTCCAAGTAAAATAAATAAATTTATATTAAAAAATATATAATGTAGATAAGCCATATCATAAAGAACATGACAGAATATAGATATTACCTTTTTTAAACAAAAATAAATTTTGAGTATTTTCTATAAAACATGTACTACTGACAGCACTAATTTGCTTTAAAAGCCTTGAGGTAAATTAACATGCTTTTTCTCTAATCAGAGCAGGAGACACACCCAATTGGCCGACAAAGTGGTAAGAGAACCAGGATATGAATCTGAACCTACAGACTGAGAAAACTTATTTGAAAACATGACCGCCCACTGAATGAATAAACTAGAAAATATTAAAAAAAAAAAATACAAGGAACTTAGAAAATATCAAGGAAGATACAAGACAGAAGTAATCTATTTAACTATTATTCAACCATCCCATCTCAAAATGGGTTGTGAGTCATCATGGATGCACAGTGTGATTTAGGTCATGTCCTGAGAAACGTGTTCAATAAATCATCAGAGATTATGTTTACAGTGAGAGTATGTAGAAGGTGGAGGGATGTGATAGGTAAGAACAATGTTTCCATCCATATCAAGGTACTATGTGAGGACTGGTCAGGACTAAGAAAGGGCCTGCATGGAGCATAACATACACAGGTTTATGTTAGATATCAGCTTGTGACTGCATGTCTTTGTGAAAATAACTGAGAGCACAAACTAATATACTGACCTTAAAAGAAAAGAACTAGTTCAGAAAGTTTATGGGCATTATACTATGGGTATGGGACAGAAACAAGAGAGATTTTAAAAGTGACTGTGATATTTGGAGAAAGCAGGATAATACCTGTTATACTATTTACAATGTAATGTATCCAACTCTGATTTTATAACTTACAATGGAATGTTTATATTCAAGAAAAACATACACAATATTCCAGGATATTGTGTAAAAATCTTATGAGCAGAAATCAGAAGGAAAATCCAGGAAAAGGCTATCTAAACCTGGGTTCCTCTGACAAGTATGATTAACCTCTCTGTTGGACATTTATTTCATTTCTTCTTCCACACATGTTCATCTCAAGATCGAGGAGTATCAAAGGAAAGGAGGGATCGACACTGACTCTGGAAGACGAACCAGTTACAAAAGGCTTTCTAAGGCATCCAACTCTTTTTCGTAGAAAAAGGCTTTATTCTCCTAGACCTTCCCTGAGTTCAAAAGAGCAGATTCAAACAGTTGCTAATACATTAAAGGACATTAAAGGATCATACCATGATCAAGTGGGATTTATTGCAGGGATGCAAGATTTCTCCATATCCACAAGTTAATCACTATGATACACCACAGTAACAGTTGAAGACTAAAAACCATATGATCATCAATAGATGCAGAAAAGGTTCTGACAAAATTCAAGTGCCATTTATGATAAAAAACCCTTGAGAATGTCAGCACAGATGGACCCTACCTCAACATAATTAAGACTGTATATGTCAAACACACAGCTAACATCATACTCAACAGGGAAAAACTGAAAGCACTCCCCTTAACAACATGAATAAGACAAGAATGTTCACTATTGCCACTTTTATTGAACATATTTTTGGAAGTCCGAGTCACAACAATCAGAAAAGAAAAAGAAATAAAAGGAATTCAAGGTAAAAAAAAATAAAGAAGTAGTAAAACTGTCACTATGATGCTACACACAGAAAATCCTGAAGATGCCACCAGATGACTACTAGACCTCATCAATGAACAGAGTAAACTTGCCGGATACAAAATATATAGAAAACTGCTGCATTTCTATACACTAATAATGATATATCAGAAAGTGAAATTAATGAAACAATCCTGTAGGGAACAAGGTATAAGGAAGGTTGAGAAGTGCTTGCCAACGAGACTCTCAACCAGGGCTGAACATTCTTGCAAACGAGATGTTCAGCTAAGAATCCTCTGTTTTACCTGTGGGAAAAGAACATTTCTTGCACACAAGGATGTTTCTCTGATTCCTCAAAAGGAACAGACCCAGGGTCAAAACGGATTCTAAGTTGATAAGGAAGTTCCCCAAAACAAAGTCTTAGCTGCAGTAAATAAGTCAAGGTAAAGGTTATCTCGCCCTGCGCCTGTGCACTGTATAGTCTCTGAATCATAGTGCTTGGCAACTTGCCCTGTAGGTTATTGTGCAAGGGATATAAAATAAAGCAGCTGTAAGAAGCAAGGGTGAAAATATAAAGATTCAAACCACTCTGCAGTGTTGGTGTTTCATTCCATCACCAGCACAATCCCATTCACCATCTCATAGAAAAGAATAAAATTCTAAGAAATAAACCTACCTAAAAGCTCAAAAGAACTGTACTCATAAAACTGTAAGATGCTGATGACTGATACCAAAGATGACACAAACAGATGGCACAAACATATACCATGTTCTTGGATTGAAAGAAGTAACACTGTCAAAATGACCATACTATCCAAAGCAATCTACATATTCAATGCAACCCTTATCAAATTAACAATGACACAATTCATAAAACAAAGAAAAACTTAATTTGTACCAAAATACAAAAGCCTAATATCTAAAATGATCTTGAGAAAGAAGAACAGAGCTGGAGGAATCATGTTGCCTGAGTTCAGACTATACTACAAACTGACAGTCAACAAAGTGAAAGTGAAGTCGCTCAGTTGTGTCCAACTCCTTGTGACCCCCTCGACTGTAGACTACCAGGTTCCTCTGTCCATGGGATTTTCCAGGCAAGAATACTGAAGTGGGTTGCCATTTCCTTCTCCAGCAGATCTTCCTGACCCAGGGATTGAACCTGGGTCTCCTGCATTGTAGGCAGATGGCTTTACCATCTGAGCCACCAGGGAAGTGGTATGATGATGGCACAAAACAGAAACACAGATCAGTAGAACAGGACAGAAAACCCAGAAATAAACCAATTTACTTAGAATCAATTATTCTATAACAAAGGAGGAAAGAATACAGAATGAAGAAGTCTCTTTAATAAGTGATGCTGGGATAAATGGATAGTTACATGAAAAAGAATGAAATTACAACATTCTCTAACACCACATACAAAAATAAACTCAAAATGTGTTAAACATCTAAATGCAAGACTAGATACTATAAAATTCATAGTGGAAAACAAATGCAAAACACTGACATAAATGTCAGCAAAATTTTGTTGAATCTATCTCTTGAAAGTCATGGTAATAAAAGCAAAATCAAACAAATGAGGCCTAATTAAATTTAAAACCTTTCTGCAAAGCAAAGGAAACCAAAAAAAGAACAAAAATTCAACTTTTGCACTAGGAGACTATATATGCAAATGATGCTACCTATAAGGGATTTATTTCCAAAATATACAAACAGTTCATACAGCGTAATATCAAAACAAACAAACAACCCAATCAAAAACTGGGCAGAAGATCAAAACAGATACTTCTCCAAAGGAGACAAACAGATGGCCAACAGTCACCTGAAAAGATGTTTGACGTCTCTCCTTATGAGAGAAATGCAAATCAAAACCACAAAAATGTATCACCTCACACTGGTCAGAATGACCACCATCAAAAAGTCTACAAACAATAAATGCTTGAGAGGGTGTGGAGAAAAGAGAACCCTCCAACACTGCTGAAAGGAACATAAATTGGTACTGCCACTTTGGAGACTAGCATGGAGGTTCCATAAAGAACTAAAAATACAGCTATCACATGAAGCAGCAATTCCAATCCTGGGCATATATCCGGAAAGGAAGAAAACTAATTCAAAATGATACATGCACCCCAATGTTTTTAGCAGCACTATTTATACCAGCCAAAACACGGCAGCAACCTAAATGTTCACTGACAAAGGGATAAAGAATATGCGGTACATATATACAAGGGAATATTGTGAAGTGAAAGTAGCTCAGCCGTGTCCAACTCTTTAAGACCCCATGACCTGCAGCCTGCCAGACTCCTCTGTCCATGAAATTCTCCAGGCAAGAACACTGGAGTGGGTTGCCACCCCCACAGCATAAAACACAACGAAGTAACGCCTTTTGCAGCAATATAGACAGACTTGGGGATTATTCTAAGTGAAATCAGACAGAGAAAGACAAGTATCATAGGATATTATATGTTGAACTGAAAGAAATGATACAAATGCACTTATTCACAAAATAAACTCACCAGCATAAAAAACAAACTTATGGTTACCAAAGGGGATAGTACAGGATGGTGATGGGGGCAGGAAAGGGAGAGATAAATTAGGAGTCTGAATACATACAAACTAATGTATATACAAAATAGATAATCAACAAGAACCTACGATATAGCTCAGGAAACTATATTGAGTATCTTGTAAACTGCTGTATATCTGAAACACAACCTTGTAAATTAACTATACTTAAAAAGTGGAGAAGGAAATGGCAACCCAATCCAGTATTCTTACCTGGAGAATCCCACAGACAGAGGAGCCTGGTAGGCTGCCGTCTATGGCATCACACAGAGTCGGACACAGATGAAGCGACTTGGCTTGCATGCATGCATGCACTGGAGAAGGAAATGGCAACCTATGTCACTGTTTTAGCCTGAATAATCCCAGGGACAGAGGAACTGGTGGGCTGCAGTCTGTGGGGTCACACAGAGTCAGACACAGCTGAAGCGATTGACATGCATGTATGCATGCATTGGAGAAGGAAATGGCAACCCATGCCAGTGTTTCTGCCTGAAGAATCCCAGGGACAGAGGAGCCTAGTGGGCTGCCGTCTGTGGGGTCGCACAGAGTCAGACACGATTGACGTGACTTAGCAGCAGCAGCACCAGCATACCTAAAAAGAATGGTTAAAACAAAACAAAAACACTTCTAAAAAAAAAAAAAGAAAAACACTTCTTGTGGAGATGTTCAAAAGATGTTTCACAAGGGTGTAAAAACTACTAAATGGGGGAAGGAGTCTATGAAACAAGACATGTTGACAAAACTGAATACCCACCAGCAAAAGAATTTATGTGGAACACTATCTTACACTACAGACAAAAACGAACTCAAAAGGGTTCAAAACCTAAACCTAAGTCCCAAATGTATAAAACTCCTAGAAGTAAACGTGCGGGAAATGTTTCTGGAAATTGGACCCACAAATGATTTACCAGATATAACACCAAAAGCACAGGCCACAAAATAAAACCAGATATTAATAAACTAAACTCTATCAAAGTTATAAACTACTCTGCATTAAAGTGCAGTGAGTTTGAAAAGACAATCAACAGTAAAAGATAAAATATGTGGAAACGATACATCGGATAGTAAATGAGTACAAAGAATACATAAAGAATTTTAAGAGGGACTGATCATCACCAGTCCACAATAGGGACCATTCTGCAACAAACCATCCAACACATTGCAAATACAAAACAGAAACACTAAAAGTAACACAGAAATTTGAACTCAGTGATAAAATAAAATACCTACAATGGACGGAACAACAGTGCAGCCAGTAGCCCCATAGATATGAGAATGTGAACTTGGACAAAGTTGTCCTGGGATAAATTCCCATACCATTTACAGAGGCTAAAATATATGGTCCTTGATACACATCAACAACACTGTCATGGGGCCCTTGACAGAGTCTCCAAAGCCAGAAAATAACCTGGAAAGATGTTATCAGGCTCTCGTGATACTTTCTCTCTCATCATCCTAGAACACACTGACCACTCTACTGGATAGCTTCAAGTGGTGACTTTGTACAGAGCAAGAAAATAACATTAGGAATAGTGTCTCCATCACAGTTTTCTGTTACCTACTAAATCCACTCCACAGAGACTCATCAGAGGCTGCCAATTAAACACAGGTGGATTATCACAGCAAGGAAACCAGATAAAATTTCAGACCTTCAGGAATATATTTCAAAGAAATTGAAGAGGTAAAATGATACAAAGTAAGGAGGATGGAACATCAGGAACAGTTGATATTCCCAGACTGGGTAGAGCAGCACAAGAGTAAAACTAATACAACATGAAGGTCAGACATTACAGCATCTTGAGATGGGACCATGCGCTCGACCTACAGATGGCAAGCTAAGAGCCTGAGAGATTCACATATGCTCCCCTCGTAGGATCTAGGATCAAAAAGATGATCTCTCGGCTGGTCTCTTTCAGCCATCTTGGACCCTGTGAAGGCCTGCTGGGAACGGGACTTCTAAAACAACAAATATGCCTGGAAGGCTGTGGTCCAAGGCAATTTTTGCTGGCTATAAACGGGGTCTACGGAACCAAAGGGAACACACTGCTCTCCTGAAAATTGAAGGTGTATATGCTTGAGATGAAACTGAATTCTATTTAGGCAAGAGATGTGCTTATGTGTACAAAGCAAAGAACAACACAGTAACTCCTGGTGGAAAACCTAACAAAACCAGAGTAATCTGGGGAAAGATCACTCGAGCTCATGGAAACAGTGGCATGGTTCGTGCCAAATTCCGAAGCAACCTTCCTGCGAAGGCCATTGGACACAGAATTCGTGTGATGCTGTACACTTCAAGAATTTAAACTTCTTGAAAATAAATAAAAGTGTGGATTTGTCCTGTTGAAAAAAAAAAAAAAAGATGATCTCTCTACCCACTCTTACATTTTCCTAAGTAACAACCACAGAGGATTCAATCCACCAACTTGTCCCGCTCCTAAACAGAAAAAAACAGCCCTTTTGAGATACTCGTTTTTCTTTATCTGTTATAGTTTTGGCTACTTTTACATCACTCCCCACTGTCCAGAGCTTTTTCTCAGGCTCCAATGTGAAGATAATATGCAGATCAGAAGCAGAAATTCTAGGACTCCCCTGGTGATCCAGTGGTTAAGACTCTGCATTTCAAATGCAGGGGCTGCAGGTTTGATCCTTAGGGAACTAAGATACCACAAGCAGAATGGTGCAGCCACAAAAAAAAGTAAACAAGCAAGGGAAAACAAATAGATATTCAGCGTTATCAAAAGAAAGAAATCTAAAGTGCTGTGGATTTTTTAAAACACTGAGCCAAAAGTCAAATGGTAGAAAATAGGAAATAGGGTTTTTAGGTATTTTTTTTAACATTTTCTAGTAAGCTTTGGACATAATTAAGCTCTGGGACAACCTCAGATATGACATGAAACAGACACAGCATCTGAAGAGGGTCAGTTTCACCTTGTGAAGCTGTGTCATGCCCCAGTCACCAGAACTCTCACATGAAAGACATCAGGGCCTCCCAAGGGGCACACAGGGAAAATGCAGATACCCAAGGGCAGCTCTGGAAGGAAGTCAACCTTACCCAGGGAGAGCAGGTTCCTGTAGGTCTCCAGCATCACATCCCTGTACAAGGCCCTCTGAGCAGGGTCCAGGAATTCCCACTCCTCCTGAGTGAATTCGATGGCCACATCCTCAGAGGTCAGTCGTTCCTGAAATGAAACCACATGTCACTAAAAGAGTCATGAAAAGTTCTCATTTTCATGCAAAAGAGAAAGGGTAGTAAGGGGTACGGATTGACTTGGTTGAAGTATGTGTTCTAACAGATCCATGCAGGGGTATCTGGAGAAATTATGCATCTCTAATTTTAATTTCTTATGCTTTTTGCTAAGATCTTATGAGATCCTCCAGTTAATATGGATTTTTCATCATTGTTCAAAATCCATGAAATATATAAAAATAAAGCTCAACACTGTTTTGGCTATACAGAAGTGTCAGATATTATGTTCTACCCAGTGAGTGCAACTCATTATCTAGATGAGGCACAGCATGAGTGGTGTCTTCAGAGATGGCAAAGTCCATGGCACTTTTAATGGAAAGGTTAAAATTTTCAGTTATGAAGTTGATAACAGCAGCAAGGACCAAAAGTGTCTGAAGGCTTCCTGTTGCTCCAAATTACTGTAGTATTACTCTAAGCATTAAATAAGTACTTTACAGGTAAGAACCTGTCATCAATATAATAGCTCATTAAAGTACCATGTGTTCCCACCTTAGAGAAGAAAACCTGTGTCACAGACATTCTGAGAAACTTGAGTCAGATAAAGAAGGTAAGAAATGTTACATGAAGCACCTGAACTCAGAAGCTTGGGCTCAGCAACTGAAGCTTAAGCATCTAACAGTGAAGTAATACAGAGAACACTGCAAGTCCTTTGACAGAGGGCTCCTAAAGAAAACTTGAAAGAAGTCCAAGGTGAGCCTCTTCCCCACCCCTCTGTCTTCTCTGCAGGGGGAGCAGCTCTCGGGCCCCGGGCCTTCATCCCTTGAAAATGGACGCCTGTGCCAAATTAGTCTCTACCCACTCCCTGATCAGGAGAACCTCCCCCTGTTGAGTGATCACTGTCCACAGTGCTGGTGAAGGACTGGAGACACTGACTGATGAGAGCCACAGCAGCTTGGCAGCCCCAGGTCCCTGGACCATCTCACTTATTCCTAGGCACAGCTTCCAAACCAGTGCCATTTCAAAGGACTCTGACATAGCAGCCAAGTTCCCTGGAGCTGGAGTTGCCACAGCAGGGGTGGCTGGCTCCAGGGCTGGAAGTGGGAATGTGTTCAGGAGCTTCATCACTGTTACGCCAGGAACCCTTCTCTGAAACAGTAGCTCTTCTATGCCATGGGCTTGGCCCTCTCAAAGGCCATGGGGCTCTTTTGCCTGATGGTGGTCTAGCTCGTCTTCTTCACAATATGAAGAAGCTGTTTCCACCTCCCATAGTTCTTTCTCCTGTGTCTGCCCTGTATGTTCCCTTTCCTGGAACTCCCCAGGCAGCCTGGGGAAAGTGTGGGCTCAAGGTTTGACAGAAGGAAAACAAATAAATATTGTATTAATATGAAAAAAAAAGTCCAAGGTGAACAATGTGGAATGGTATGAAAGGTCACTATAGATGTGGATACAGAAACACAACTGTTAGTAATATACTACTTAACAGGATTGTTTAGAAAATTCCAAGGCCACAGATTATACTGATAACAGAATTTCAGCTGGAAAAAAAAGGGAATAAGTAGTTTTTAAATCATGATGTCCTCTATCTAAACCACTAACCTGCACATGCATGCATGCGTATCAATAAAAAATTAACTGACATGAGAGGATTCGTCTTTTGACAGATTTTTTGGGACTATTTTATATCATACTTTTATTCACATGTATTTCAGCATCTTTCAGATGATAAAAATGTATCCTCTGTACTCAGCTGACTTTGTCAACAGGATTGTATACCAGGTTACCAAAAGAAAACTCAGAAAAACATTAAAAAAAAAAGAATACTTTAACTCAATTCATAATAAAATTACCATATACAAAGATACAAATACAATTTTATCCAATTAAATTTACTTAGCAAGGCATTAACAGAAGCCAAAGACTTTCTTTGCTTTTTTTTCCATTAATAAGACAGTGATTTGAAATTAGAAGAGTCATTAGATTATGACCAAAAAAAATTATCACAATAGCAAAGTAAAAAAGCTTCTTGGAGAATTAAAAATCATGGCAAAAAAAGAATATGGAAAAAAATATAGTTATTAAGCAAGACTATCTCAAGAAACATCGTGATAGGAAGGAAACTTTCAATACATTCCTTCTGAGATTACAGTGACATGAAAGGAGCTGTCCAGGGTGCCTGTCTTTCACCACCATACGATGCACATGAGCAGGGGCCAGCAGAAGTAACAGGAGGAAAAACTCAGGGCAAGAGACACAGAGTTTGTCAGAGACTTGAAACAGGTAGTACTCACAAACCTAAAGACATGGAAAGGTGAAAAGTGAAAGGGTGGAAAAAGACAGTCCATCCTAAAGAGAGCAGGGGAGACTGTTTTATCAGACAAAATAAACTGAATAAAAGAAAAGTGCAACAAGATAAATATTCTATAATGATAAACGGTCAATTTACCAAAAAGCTGTAACAAGTAAAAATATATACACATCTAATATTAGATATCTCAGAAAAATGAAGCAAACATTGAACAGCCATGTACAGATCACATGGCCCAACAAAAGCAGAAAACACATGTATCTCAAGGACACATAAAACATTCTCTATGAGAGATCACATGTTAGGCCAAAAATAACCATTTTAAGAGACTGATACCATAAAAGTATCTTCCCTAACAACAATGAAATAAACACAAGAAAAAAAGAAAACACCTCACATGTGGACGTTAAACAACTCACTCTTACACCACAAATGGGTCTAAGAAAAAAATCACATGGAAATTTTTAAATACATGGATGAAAAGGAAAGACAACATTACAAAATCTATAACACAGAGAGAACACTGTATTAAAAGGGAAGTATGAACTGTTAAATGCTTACAGTAAAAAAAAGAAAAGATCTTAAATGTGAAATCCATTTTTAGATCTCTAGGAAGCAGAAAACAGAAAACAAACTAAACTCAAGTTTAGCAGAAGGAAATATGTAAATAAGAAAGATTAAACCAGAGATACAATAGAAAGTACAAAAATATAAAAATCAACAAACCAAGAGTTGATGTTTTGAAAAACCTGTATAAGAAAAACCCACCTAGACTAAGGAATTGGAATGAAAACTGACCTTTTTCAGTCCTGTGGCCACTGCTGAGTTTTGCAAATTTGCTGGCATATTGAGTGCAGCACTTTCACAGCATCATCTTTAAGGATTTGAAATAGCTCAACTGGAATTCCATCATCTCCACTGGCTTTGTTCGTAGTGATGCTTTCTAAGGCCCACTTGACTTCACATTCCAAGATGTCTTGCTCTAGATTAGTGATCACATCATCATGATTATCTGGGTCGTGAAGATCTTTTTTGTACAGTTCGTCCATGTATTCTTACCACCTCTTCTTAATATCTTCTGCTTCTGTTAGGTCCAGACCATTTCTGTCCCTTATCGAGCCCATCTTTGCATGAAATGTTCCCTTGGTATCTCTAATGTTCTTGAAGAGATCTCTAGTCTTTCCAATTCTGTTGTTTTCCTCTTTTTTTTTGCATTGATAGCTGAAGAAGGCTTTCTTATCTCTTCTTGCTGTTCTCTGGAACTCTGCATTCAGATGCTTATATCTTTCCTTTTCTCCTTTGCTTTTTGCCTCTCTTCTTTTCATAGCTACTTGTAAGACCTCCCCAGACAGCCATTTTGCTATTTTGCATTTCTTTTCCATGGGGATGGTGTTGATCCATGTCTCCTGTACAATGTAACAAACTTCATTCTATAGTTCATCAGGCACTCTATCTATCAGATCTAGACCCTTAAATCTGTTTCTCACTTCTACTGTATAATCATAAGGGATTTGATTTCGGTCACACCTGAATGGTCTAGTGCTCTTTCCTACTCTCTTCAATTTGAGTCTGATTTTGGCAATAAGGAGTTCATGATCTGAGCCACAGTCAGCTCCTGGTCTTGTTTTTGTTGACTGTGTAGAGCTTCTCCATCTTTGGCTGCAAATATAATCAATCTGATTTTGGTGTTGACCATCTGGTGTTGTTCATGTGTAGTCTTCTCGTGTTGTTGGAAGAGGGTGTGTGCTATGACCAGTGCATTTTCTTCGCAAAACTCTGTCAGTCTTTGCCCTGCCTCATTCCGCATTCCAAGGCCAACTTTGCCTGTCATCTCACATGCTAGTAAAGTAATGCTCAAAATTCTCCAAGCCAGGCTTCAGCAATATGTGAACTGTGAACTCCCTGATGTTCAAGCTGGTTTTAGAAAAGGCAGAGGAACCAGAGATCAAATTGCCAACATCTGCCGCATCATGGAAGAAGCAAAAGAGTTCCAGAAAAACATCTACTTCTGCTTTATTGACTAGGCCAAAGCCTTTGACTGTGTGGATCACAATAAACTGTGGAAAATTCTGAAAGAGATGGAAATACCCGACCACCTAACCTGCCTCTTGAGAAATCTGTATGCAGGTCAGGAAGCAACAGTTAGAACTGGACATGGAACAACAGACTGGCTCCAAATAGAAAAAGGAGTACATGAAGGCTGTATATTATCACCCTGCTTATTTAACTTATATGCAGAGTACATCATGAGAAACGCTGGACTGGAAGAAACACAAGCTGGAATCAAGACTGCCGGGAGAAATATCAATAACCTCAGATATGCAGATGACACCACCCTTATGGCAGAAAGTGAAGAGGAGCTAAAAAGCCTCTTAATGAAAGTGAAAGAGGAAAGCAAAAAAGTTGGCTTAAAGCTCAACATTCAGAAAATGAAGATCATGGCATCTGGTCCCATCATTTCATGGGAAATAGATGGGGAAACAGTGGAAACAGTGTCAGACTTTATTTTTTTGGCTCCAAAATCACGGCAGCCATGAAATTAAAAGATGCTTACACCTTGGAAGAAAACGTATGACCAACCTAGATAGCATATTCAAAAGCAGAGACATTACTTTGCTGACTAAGGTCCGTGAGTCAAGGCTATGGTTTTTCCCGTGGTCATGTATGGATGTGAGAGTTGGATGGTGAAGAAGGCTGAGCACTGAAGAATTGATGCTTTTGAACTGTGGTGTTCGAGAAGACTCTTAAGAGTCCCTTGGACTGCAAGGAGATCCAACCAGTCCATTCTGAAGGAGATCACCCTTGGGATTTCTTTGGAAGGAATGATGCTAAAGCTGAAACTCCAGTATGTTGGCCACCTCATGCGAAGAGTTGACTCACTGGAAAAGACTCTGATGCTGGGAGGGATTGGGGTTCAGGAGGAGAAGGGGACGACAGAGGCTGAGATGGCTGGATGGCATCACGGACTCGATGAACTTGAGTCTGAGTGAACTCCGGGAGATGGTGATGGACAGGGAGGCCTGGCATGCTGCGATTCATGGGGTCTCAAAGAGTCGGACATGACTGAGCGACTGAACTAACCTGAGACTAAGGAAAAGAGAAAAAAAGATTCAAATAACTAAAAACAGATATAAAACAGGAGTGATTACAACTGAGGTCAGAAAGATAAGGAAGTACTATGACCAGTAATGCATATAAATGACAGAATATAGGCAATACTGGTAAATTCTCAGACACATACAAAGTATTTTACTTATTAAGAAATAAAAAAATGGAGACATGTTGAAAGTGAAAATGTTAGCCACTCAGTTGTGTTTGACTCTTTGTGACCTCATGGACTGTCGCCCACAAAGCTCCTCTGTCCATGGAATTTCTCCAGACAAGAATACTGGACTAGAGAGCCATTCCTTTCTCCAGGGAATCTTCCAACCCAGAAATAGAACCTGAGTCTCCCGCATTGTAGGCAGATTTTTTATGATTTGAGTCATCAGGGAAGCCCATTATAACTAGAGAGACTTAAAACGTAGTCAGAAACCTCTAAGAAAAATACAGGACCAAATTCTACCAAACATTTACAAAAGAATTACCACTAATCCTGCTAATTCTATGAAGCAAGCATGGTTCTAATAGTTTGCTGATTTCCCAAAGACACAAGAAAGAAAAACTAGAAACCAATAACCCTGATGAATACTGATGCAAAATTAAAATACTTACAAACCCACTTCAACACATTAAAAAGATCTGGAGAAATAGACACAGAGAACAGACGGAGGCGGGAGGGGAGGAAGGAGAGGGTGAGATGTATGGAGAGAGTAACATGGAGACTTACATTACCATATATAAAGTAGAGAGCCAATGCGAATTTGCTGACTGACTCAGGGACTCAAACAGGGGCTCTCTAACAACCTACAGAGGTGGGATAGGGAGGAAGTTGGAGGGAGGGGACATATGTATACCTATGGCTGATTCATGTTGGTATTTGGCAGAAAACAACAACTTCTATAAAGCAATTATCCTTCAATTAAAATAACTTAAATAAATAAATAAATAAAAAGATCTGACACCATGACCAAGTGGATTTTATTCCTATAAGGCAAGGAGAAGTCAACATACAAAAATCAATTAATATGACATACTATATTAACAGATTAAAGGGGAAAAAAAAAACAGGATCAACTCGATGCAGAAAAAAACCATTTGACAAAAATTTGACAACCTTTCAAGATGGAACACTCAACAAACTACAAACAATAAATTATACCAACATCAACATAATAAATGCCATTATGAAGAGCACAGCAATGCGGAAGGAATGAAAGCTTTTCCTCTGAGGTCAAGAAGGAGGCAAGGACGCACACTCTGCACTGAAACCCTTACAGCAATTACATGAGAAAAAGAAATCAAGGTCCCCAAATTAAAAAAAAAGTAAATGTATCCTCTTTCCCACAGGACAAAGTTTCATCAGTAAAAATCATAGATTACAAAAGAAACATGCTATATCAAAAAAGATTCTTTAATAACCACACAAAGGGTCAGTAAACCAATCAATTCATTATCAAAACTGCCATGACAATCTTTATAGAAGCAGAATAAAACATGGTGAAAGTCATAGAACTATTCAAAGAGCAAACAGCAAAACTCTTGAAGCAGTAAGATGGAGGTCTTTCTATTTCAACACCTATTACAAGGTAATCAAGGTGATATGGTACTGGTATAAAAACAGACAAATAAACCAACTGAACAGAACACAGTACTCAGAAATAATTCTTTGTGTATATATATGTAAGGTATATTCACAAGGATGTCAAGATACACAAAAGGGAAAGGACAGGCTCAACTGATCTGATTCCCAGATTTAACCAGCTATTGTGCATACTAACACCTGACTTCCACGTGCAGTTTCCTTACCCTGGTTGACAGAGCAGACAGCACATCCACATGGGCCCTAAGCAATCCCTGCTGCCAACAGCACTGAGACCCCATCTCAGTGGGTGAGAGGCTGTGCCCAGGACGGTCCCCAGGGGAGCCTCCTCACAAGCGCCAGGTCACCGGGTCATGGGGAGATGGGATCTAAGTGGAGACGACAGGACCTGAGGGAAGGCCCCGGGTGAGTGTGCATGTACAGGAGTCACACAGGACACTCCAGAGTCAGACACGATTAGTGAGTCCAGAGAAGGGCATTTCAGGAAGGACAGACTAAATGTGACCTTACCTGACAAAGAGCCATGCCTCACTCCTTTTCTTTCTTCTTCCTTAACTTCAGGGCTTCCTCAGGCAACAGGAGTCTTCAGAGGTCTATCATAAAAGTTTAAAACATGCTGTTTAATGCTTAGAGAAAACACATCCCCTTCCTGAGCCCCAACCACACACACACAGGAAGCCCTCACCATGAGGAACAGACAGTCCCCTGTGGTTACTGTCTCAGGAGGGACTCAGGACAGTCAACTTCCACAGAGAGACCAACACGGGACTTTCCCACACTTTCCCTCGGATCACATTCCCCTCCTGCTGAGGCCTCATGTACACAGCAGCAGGAGGCACCTCCGCTGACCAGGCAATCTCCTTCAGGTCACACGGCAGGCCCTAATCCATCTCCACTCAGAACAGAGCATCCCCTCCTCAGCCCAGATCTCAGCCCTCAGGACTGCGAGGACTCAGAGTCTTGATGCTCAGTGAGGGATCCAGACTGGAATCAACTGAGCCATCTTAAACATTCTTGAGCTGTGGACCAACACAAACTACCTGAAGGGGAATCTCTGGTCAGAGGGTACAAAATATGTGTGTCGGGAGCTGCATTAGGCATTACTGACAAAATGGAGGCACAGCCCCAATCCCTTCTCCTTGTCCCGCAGGCATGGACCTAGGATGAAGGAGTTAGGTCTTGTGATTGTGCCTTGTTTTTTCCTTTCCTCGGTTGAGTTGACTGAAAAGAATGTTAAGGTGCTTATTGTTCTTGAGAGAAGCATGAGAAGGCACAAAGCCTTCTGCAGATGTGCCCAGAGAATAATCCATAAAGTAAACCACTGATATTTGCTCAAGGATCTTTACAAAGAGTGTTCCAGGATGAGCACGTAGGCCGCAACTTCAGGCCATGGGAAGGATTGTCATCTGAGAATTATTTGTGAAGGAAATGTTTATGGCAAAGGAAATTTGCTGAATTTAGGGTTTAGGAATAATTAAGAATAGTTCATGCAAACATGGGCTTGATAAAGGACAGAAATGGTCTGGACCTAACAGAAGCAGAAGATATTAAGAAGAGGTGGCAAGAATAAATGGAAGAACTGTACAAAAAAGATCTTCACGACCCAGATAATCATGATGATGTGATCACTAATCTAGAGCCAGACATCTTGGAATGTGAAGTCAAGTGGGCATCACTACAAACAAAGCTAGTGGAGGTGATGGAATTCCACTTGAGCTGTTTCAAATCCTGAAAGGTGACGCTGTGAAAGTGCTGTAGTCAGTATGCCAGCAAGTTTGGAAAACTCAGCAGTGGCCACAGGACTGCAAAAGGTCAGTTTTCATTCCAATTCCAAAGAAAGGCAATGCCAAAGAATGCTCAAACTACCGCACAATTGCACTGATCTCACATGCTAGTAAAGTAATGCTCAAAATTCGCCAAGCCAAACTTCAGCAATACGTGAACCGTGAACTCCCTGATGTTCAAGCTGGTTTTAGAAAAGGCAGAGGAACCAGAGATCAAATTGCCAACATCTGCCGCATCATGGAAGAAGCAAGAGGGTTCCAGAAAAGCATCTATTTCTGGTTTGTTGACTATGCCAAAGCCTTTGACTGTGAGGATCACAATAACTGTGGAAAATTCTGAAAGAGATGGGAATACCCGACCACCTAACCTGCCTCTTGAGAAATCTGTATGCAGGTCAGAAAGGAACAGTTAGAACTGGACATGGAACAACAGACTGGTTCCAAAGAGGTAAAGGAGTATGCCAAGGCTGTATATTGTCACCTCGCTTATTTAACTTCTATGCAGAGTACATCATGAGAAACACTGGACTGGAAGAAACACAAGCTGGAATCAAGATTGCTGAGGGAAATATCAATAACCTCAGATATGCAGATGACACCACCCTTATGGCACAAAGTGAAGAGGAATTAAAAAGCCTCTTGATGAAAGTGAAAGAGGAGAGTGAAAAAGTTGGCTTAAAGCTCAACATTCAGAAAATGAAGATCATGGCCTCTGGTCCCATCACTTCATGGGAAATAGATGGAGAAACAGTGGAAACAATGTCAGACTTTATTTTGGGGGGCTCCAAAATCACTGCAGATGGTGACTGCCGCCATGAAATTAAAAGACACTTACGCCTTGGAAGAAAAGTTATGACCAACCTATACAGTATATTCAAAAGCAGAGACATTACTTTGCTGACTAAGGTCCGTCTAGTCAAGGCTATGGTTTTCCCTGTGGTCATGTATGGATGTGAGAGTTGGATGGTGAAGGCAGCTGAGCGCTCAAGAATTGATGTGTTTGAACTGTGGTGTTCGAGAAGACTCTTGAGGGTCCCTTGGACTGCAAGGAGATCCAACCAGTCCATTCTGAAGGAGATCAACTCTGGGATTTCTTTGGAAGGAATGATGCTAAAGCTGAAGCTCCAGTACTTTGGAAACCTCATGTGAAGAGTTGACTCATTGGAAAAGACTTTGTTGCTGGGAGAGTTTGGGGGCAGGAGGAGAAGGGGACGACAGAGGATGAGATTGCTGGATGACATCACGGACTCGATGGACGTGAGTCTGAGTGAACTCCGGGAGATGGTGATGGACAGGGAGGCTTGGCATGGTGCAATTCATGGGGTCACGAAGAGTCGGACACAACTGAGTGACTGAACTGAACTGAAGAATAGTTAGAAGCTAAAAATTTAAGCAATATGGTAGTGCTAGCATGTTTTACTATAGCTTATACAGATTAGGAATTTCAGAGATATTAATAGCTAGAAGCCTTTTTAGGAGATAATGAGCTCAGGATGCTAGGGGCAAACAGGATTTAGAAAGATAAGAAATAAACTGAGGAATGTGGTATGCAGCCCAGACAACAGCATGAGTTACAATGTAATCACAGGTTAAAGTAAACAGGATTCTGAGAGAATTGATGAAGCCGGAAGCAGAAACTCTGTTTGAAGGGCAACAATGTTTTATGGAGACAATAAATCTGGGTGAGGGGAAACTGAAAATGCCAAACCTCTGACCTAGTGCTTTTGTCAACGTATAAAAGAGAACCTGAAGCTTGAAATAAACATGCAGTCCCGTACCTTGAGTCAGAGGCTGCATTATTCTCCGCAGACACTGCTCATCTCTTCAGGCTGATTCCCTGGCTGCTGGAGCTGGACTCCAGCACATGTGTATGCAAAATGCATCATCAATGACTCGCGAAGCCTGGACTGAGAACCATTCAGAGGAGAAAAGCACCGCGCCCCCAACTCTCCTTTTCTTTCCCAGCCTTACTAAGGTGTAACTAACAAAAATGGTATAAATGTACTGTGTACAAAGTGATCATGTGATAGACTCATACACTGAATAATTAATATAGTTGAGTAAGTTACACTTCCACCTATGAGTACACTGTATTATTTCTCTCTGGGCGAATTTCAAGGATATAGAAACACTACCGGCAGCATGCAGTACCTCAGATCCCCAGAACTTATTTTACAACGGAAAATCTCTACTCTTTGACTACCACTGCCCCATTTCCCCCTCCACACAGCTCCTGGTAACAGCCTTATTACTCGATGGCTCTGTGAATTTGACAAGTCTAGTTTCCACATAGGGTCTGTCCTCCTTTGTCAGGTTTACTTAACTTGGCATAATGTTCTCTAGGTTCATTCATTCTGGTATAAATGCAGGATCCTTGATTTTTATATTTATATACAGAGAAAAAGTAGTTCATGAATATACAGTATATAATAAATATTTCTATACCACACTTTTGTAACCTATTCTTTTGTCAAGAGACATCTGGGCTGTGTCTATGCCTTGGCTACTGCAAATCCAGTCACACTCATGGGACTGTGGACATATCCCTAAAAAACTGATTGCTCTTCCTTTGGATATCTGTCAGAAATGGGTTTGACAGACTGTAGGCCTGTTCTATATTAATTTGTTAAGGAACTTCCATTTTATTTTCCAACATAGCAGTACCATTAACATTGCCACGAACAGTGCAGTTAAGATTCCCTGTCTTCTGTACTGTGCTGTATCTGTGCTTATTTTGGAAGGGACAGGAGTGGATAACACAGCACCCAGCCTGGCAGCAAACAGTTGCAGCTGCATCTTCTAGAGGACAAGCCTCCAGGCTGCAGATCACTGTGGCATCGCTGCCTTCTGATTTTTTGGAGCCATCCTCCCCTATGTCAGAGGACTTTATGACTCTTCTCAGGTTGGGCCCAGAGATCCCTACCGAGCAGGACCACCTTATAACAAGCATTCTGTGATCTTAACCTTAGTGCTCCTATTTTCCCAGAGGGACTCAAACAAACTTACAAACTTTAATGGTGTCCAACAGAGTGTTCACAGAGCCCATAATGAGCCTCTAACCCTCTTATACAAACACAAAGCATTCCAAGCCCTGATAGCTCATGCATGAGGCAAAATACAAAAGAGGACACCCAAGGATCCACAGACACAAGACACCATATTTTCATTTACAGAGAGTGATCCAGGTCAAACATCGAAATCTCCAAAGACTATGAAAAAAAGGCATAATCACAATGATGCACATGGCCCACTGAGACCTCAGCATCTTCCAAGGAAACACTCCAGATTCTCTTGGTATCTTCTCAAATGCACATGAACGTTTCTGCACCGGCAACCCCAAGTACACAATGATACCAAAGTTGATGCAAAAAATGACCTGAGATTTTCCCCTGTTACTCTACAGTGCCTGCCTGCTAAAAGAGCCAACAAAAGCCAGGGAATGGAGTGGATGCTGGGGGCAACTGCTAGAACCAGCCCCTGAAGCCCAAGGCTCCCATCCTCCTGCACCCACAGCTGCCTGCAGGCTCAGCCCATGCCACAGTTCTAACAGTGGAAAACACTTCTCTTGGTTGAATTCCATATCCTTCATTGCTGCTCACATGTGGTCAAGAGTTGTCAAATCAAACCTGTGCAGGCAAATGTCAGCCTCAGCACTGCTGTCCCAGGGAACACGAGCTCAGGCAGTAGAACCTCAAACCACTCCATGCGGGCTCTCCAACAAACCTGCTTTCAGGTTCTCCAGCCTGAACAGAGACATTCTCTTCCAACAGATCCACACACCCCTGGTCCCTGCAACTACACTTGGGATGGGTGCATGCTCCATTCATTGGGCTCACCTTGATGCCCCCAAGTACTGCCACAACCCTCCTGTAGACCCCTCCAGGCTCCCTCCGCTTTTCCCATTTGTCTACATCTGCTCCCTGCGTGACTGGACTAAGCAAGACTAAAGCGCACAGGGGTGTCTTGGCAAAGGGGATCACAAGAGGAGAGCCCACGAGCAACCACCCAAAGACACTACACATGTAGTATGAAAATCAAGAGACTGGCCCTCTGGGAAAGTCTGCCACCACCTGGGGACATTATGGAGTCCACATACAAAGGCATTTGAGATGAGGAAGTCTCAAAGCAAGGGTCTCCAGATCTGACTATCTCCCGTTTTCTCCACCCACACCTACTTGGAAGATATTCTAGCTCTTGGGGTGGGGGTGGCGGGGGAATATCTCCTTCCTGCCCCATTAGGTTTGGGATTTCTGCTCATCCTCAGTGCACTGAAATCACAATCGCTGACACAGAGCACATGAACTTCTAGATGGCAAAGCTGCTGTCCATGATGGTGACTGGTCCTGGATGGACAGAGCTTAGATCTGGGGGCTGCAGAGGATGAAACCCAGCAGACTAAACATGGGGACATCTTAGCCCACTGCTTGAGGACTCCAGTTCTGTTGGGCTTTTCAGGACTTCCTATATTTCTTGGCTCATCTTTTGAGTATAAGTGGGGTAAAGATCAATTACAGCTGAAATGTCCAGAACATGGGAAACATCTTCATTACCTGCCCTGTTCTCTTGGTCTTCCCTGAGGATTATTCAGCCCAACCCATAGTCCTGTCATCTACAGACATTTCCAGTAACAGGTACTGCAGCCATGTTAGGAAGAAGAGAAATACTATGAGCCCTAAAAAGAGGGGAACCAGGAAGGACTCAAAATAACCCATGAAGAAGGGCACTAATTTCTGCTGATGGCAACTGATACAGAGGCAATAAACCTGGGTAATGTGAGAGAGACTGTTAGGAGGGGATGGGGAGACCTCTCTGAGCCTAGACTTGAAGGGTGACAAAGGGCCTGAGGCACGGTGACCTGAAGGTGAGAAAAGGAACTACAATGTCAGACAGAAATGGTTTGGGTATTTGGAAACAGAGAAAAGGTAAATGAGACCAGGACAGGCTGAACCACGAGCAAAGGGTCAAGTCCCAGGATCAGGCTGGAGACACTGACAGAGCCCTGAGCTTGACAGACAGCTGTGGAGCCACAGCAAGGAGTCAAGCTTTTGACCCAAGCACAAATGAAAGACAGTGGAGGTCTGAATATCAAGACTTAAAAAAAACAATCTCCCTTCAGATTCAGCCTTATTCATAGAAGTCATATAATTCTGAGCCTATGATCCTGCCTCCATCCTAGTTTTCCTTTTCTTTTTCATTCAGGGAGGACTGGGATCTATTTAAAATTCTCATTACCACCAGAAACTCCCTCCAAACCAGAAATGCCACACACAGACACACAGCCAATTGGCTAAGCATTTCGCGGGTCAGTGTTGCTCACGCTGAGAGTTTCTGGTCTAGTCTCTCATCTCCATGTTACAAGTGGGCTCCCTCAGACCCAGAGAGAAGCCATTTATGAGAAGGTCTGAGCTGTGAAGAGAACCGGGTATAACTGAATAATGAAATGGGAGGCTGAAGGGCAAGTGGGCCAAGTTTGTCCTTATTGCCCAGCCCATTTAAGACCAGGAACATCTGCCATATATCTGAGCAAAAGAAACTTCCTTCAAGATTGGGTCAAACTGATACCAAGCAGGTAATTCTTTATTATAAGATTGCAGTAAAGTATTTTTAAAATACAGAATTGCAAATATATATCCACTGGTACAAAAAACATTGTAAGGGGTCAGCTTGGGAATAGGATCTGAGCAATCTTTTTCATTATGAAGAGAGAGGCTCTGTTGGAAGGTTCCAGGTCAATCCAGCCCATCCTTCCTCGTTTGCACAGAAAAGTCACAAAGGGACCTGAGGGAAACATCTTCATATCACCGCACAGCTCACTTTTTTCACTGATCATAGAAAATGGAGAAAGCAGACCATTAGACTAACCAGTTAAACTAGGTGTTTTCTTTCTTTTTTTGAAAGGGAAGAATGAAGCATTTTGTTGGTTTTATCATGTTAAATGTCCTTTTCTTTTCCCATTTCTCAAAGAAATGCCTTTAATTTCACAAGATCTAATGTCATACCTCCGTTATCCTCTGGTAAAGAGCTGAGATTCAGAAATATCCATTTGTGTGTACACACATAAACACATACACACAATTCATGTCTTTGGTAAAATCACAGTTGAAAACATGTCTATTTTATTACACAATGTTGAGAGGGTAACAGGCAGGAAGGCCAGGGGTCTCCAAATGGAGGAAATAGGCAGCAAGTGTCAGACATTTTTCTCTCTCTTAAGCAGCAGGAGGAAACAAACTAGCGATATTTTTTTCCTTCTCTATACAAATTTAAAAGGAGGTTTTTCTTAAAATACTGGGTTGTCATAATGACACCTGGGGTCAGACTCTCAAGACAATCAGGACTGAAGGTGCCTGGGGGTCCCCACACAAGCTCCTGTCCTAATTACACCGGAGGAACCCCGGGTATTAATAACTGTCGGGGGCCAATCCATCAATTTCCTTTTAGATACTGGGGCAACTTACTCCGTGCTTACTGAAGCCCCTAGCCCACTTCTTTCCTGATCCGCTTCCGTAATGGGACTGTCTAGACGAGCCAAAGGGTATTATCTCGGTTATTATGTTGTAACTGAGATTCTGTTTTCACACAAGTGTCCGATTGTGCTAGAGTCTCCCTCACCCCTTTTGAGGAGGAATATACTGAACAAGGTCCATGCCTCTGCTTTCATAAATATGGAGCCCTCCCTTTCTCTCCCTTTAGTTGAACAAAATGTAATCCTAGAGTATGGGCTGATGGAAAATCTGTGGGTCGAGCACAAAATGCCATTCCTGTAGTGGTCAAGCTCAAAGACCCACTTATTTCCACTTAAGAAGCAGTATCCACTGAAACCTGGAGGTTAAGGAAGGGTTAAAGCCCACCATTGAAAATTTAAGGGAGCACCGACTATTAATTCCCTGTTAACAGTCCATGCAACACTCTTATTTTGGGTATAAAGAAATCAAAAGGAAATAGCGACTAGTCCATGATTTACAAATAATAAATGAGGCTGTAGTTCCTTTACACCCCATGGTGCCTAATCCTTATACTCTATTGTCTGAAATTCCTGAACGAGCCAAATATTTCTCAGTAATTGATTTGAAAGATAGTTTCTATTCTGTGCCTTTGGTGGAGGAAAGTCAATTTCTATTTGCCTTTGAAGACCCTATGCAGCCAGCTTCTCAGTTAACCTGGACAGTTTTGCCCCAGGGATTTAGTGACAGTCCTCAATTATTTGGACAAAGTTTGTCACGGGATCTACAAAACTTTAATAGCTCCAAAGCGGTGGTGTTACAATATGTAGATGATATTTTGCTCTGTGCTGAGACAGAGGAAGCTTGTTCAGGAGCCTCAGAAGATTTCTTAAACTTTCTAGCAGGCTGCACTTATAAAGCATCAAGAGAAAAGGCTCAGCTTTGTCAACAATATATTAGATATCTGGGCCTAATCATATCAGAAGGGACTAGGGCCATAGGCCCTGAGAAAATTAAACTCATACTAAATCATCCCCTACCTATGACTTTAAGACAATTGAGAAGATTTCTGGGAATCACGGGCTACTGCCATATTTGGATTCCGGGTTACGGGGAACTTGCCAGGCCTTTATATAAACTTATAGCTGAAACTTAGCAGGCCCAAAGAGACAAACTGCTTTGGTCTCCAAATACTCAAAAGGCTTTTAAGGTTCTTCAGACTGCCCTCTTCTTGCAAGCTCCTGCTTTGAGCTTGCCCACAGGGTCAGGATTTGTTTGTCACTGAAAGAAAAGGTATGGCCTTGGGAATTTTGACACAAGCCTGAGGGCCTCACCAGCAAACTACTGCTTATCTAAGCAGAAAATCAGACATAATTTCACATGGGTAGCCCCACTGCCTAAGAGTAATTGGGACAGCAGCTTTATTTAGCACCTGAAGCTTTAAAAATAATTAATCAACTTAATCTTACTGTCCTGACTTCTCAAGATGTGAGTGGAATCTTAAATTCTAAGGTTAATATTTGGATAACAGACAGTAGGCTTCTTAAATATCAGTCGTTGTTAGAAGGACCAGTAACTAACCTTAAAGTCTGTGGACATTTAAATCCTGCCACTTTCCTTCCTGAGAAGGAAAATGAAACACCTGATCACGATTGTTCCCAATTTCTAACTTCAAACTATGCAGCTTTGGAGAATCTAATGGATACTCCATTAGACAATCCTGACATAGAAATATTTACAGATGGCAGTTCTTTTCTTCGGAATGAAAAGCATAAAGCAGATTAGACCATGGTGACTGCTGAACACGTTTCAGAAACAAGATCTCTCTCCCAGGGAACCAGTGCTCAGTTAGCAGAGCTTGTGCCTCTGACCCGAGCTCTAGAGTTAAGCAAAGGGCAGCGAGGAAATATCTACATGGATTCTAAGTATGCTTATTTGACTTTACATGCTCATGCTGCAATATGGAAAGAAAGACAGTTTAAAACAGCAACAGGAGAACCTACTATGCATCTCAGAGAGATCGAGAGACTTTTAACTGCTATATATTGTGTAGCTGTTATGCATTGCAAAGGGCACAGCAGGGATGGGAGTAAAGCAGCTGAAGGTAATCAGCTGGCTGACTGTCAAGCCAGAAAATCAGCACTTTATGAAACCCCTTCACTGCAGACGCCTTTGATCTGGACAGGTCCTGTGAAACAGGAAAAACCACAATATACTGAGGAAGACTTAGAAAGATGAGAAAAGAGGAACTAAGATTATAAATAAAGCATGGTTATAGTCCGAGGATAGACGATTACTAATTCCTGAAAATGCTCAATGGAAAATTCTTAAGGGTTTACACCAGAGTTTTCATTTGGGTGCAAAGCGTACTTATCAGATGGCTTCTCGTTTGTTTTAAGGTAAAAATGTAATGAAAACTTTAAAGAACATTATCAAAGGGTGTGAGGTTCGTCAGAAACATAACCCAAAGACTGAGAAGTTAGCAATATCTGGATTACAATGAAGTGGAAAGTATCTTGGAGAGGGCTGGGAAATTGATTTTACTCATATGCCAAAAGCTAATTGTAATTCTTGCTTACAAGTCTGGGTAGATACTTTTACTGAATGGATTAATGCTTTACCCTGTGTAGTAAGCCGGCTAAGGAGGTTATAAAGATTTTAATCCATGAAATTATCCCCAGGTTTGGGCTGCCATGGAGCCTTCAGAGTGACAATGGCTCCGCATTTAAAGCTGCTGTAACTCAGGGGGTATCTAAAGCTCTAGAAATAGAATATCACTTACACTGTTCCTGGAGGCCCCAATCTTCAGGAAAGGTTGAAAAATCTAATGACATTATCAAAAGACATCTACGCAAATTAACTTGAGAGACCCATACCTTTAATGAGGGCTTGAACTGCCCCCCAAAAGGAGGGACTGTCCCCCTTTGAATGTATTTATGGAAGGCCTTTCCTACGCACAGACATCGTTATAGACCCTGAAGCCTTGGAATTAACTAGTTATGTAACTCAGCTCTCAGCTTTTCAACAGGCATTAACAGAACTCTGGGAGATGACTCCTGACCCAGCCTCTGAGTCAAGCAAGCCTCTATTTGAGCCAGGAACCAAGGTCCTCTTAAAAACATTGGGATCTGGGGGCCCATCCCTCGATCCCCTCTAGGAAGGCCCTTACCAGGTTATTCTTTCTTCTTCCACAGCTGTCAAAGTGCCAAGAATTGATTCGTGGGTACATCACACTTGAGTTAAGAGGGGGCACCCTGAACAGAACTAAGGGACTTCATTTTATGTCTTTACTTTCTATGCTCTGACTTTGTACTTTTCAGATGGGCTTGATAATCTATGTGATCCTACTTCTGCTGACTCCAAAAATCCTGAGTGTGCCATTTGATCCTCAAGACAATGCCTTCCTGTCCTGCGCTCACTCCTACGCTGCATTCCACAATTGGTCTAACTGCTGGGTCTGCAGAGTGCTCCCCTCTTCATCATGAAAGGCTTTTGTGGTGGACATCTCCACTTCAAGAAAAAGACTTTCTCCAAGTCTGCAAATACCTTCGACAACAATCATATGTGATGCCTCTTCTACATCTGATGGCATCTACCAACCCTAAAATGGACTGGTGCACCACTTTGTACTTCAACTATGGACATAATGTGACTTTAATTTTGATTATACATTGTCTCGGTTTAATGACTATTTCTCTACACATAAGGCAAATAGGTCTGGATCTAATGGTTTTTTACCTGACATTTATCAAATATAGGATGAGGTTATATGGCCAACTCCTGAAAAAGCACGTCTAGTATCTACTGCCCCTATATGCTGCGAACAAACAGAGCCATCCCCAAAAGTCAGCCAACAACTTCATTACAATGATTGGAAACAATTGGGATTTTTGCCTCAGGATGTATGCAACGTAATCATTCCCGTGTTTTCCAACCCCAGTTCAGGTCCTCCCTTTGTCTGGCCAGGCACTAATTGGGACTGGATATCTCAGTCAGCTGGCTTGCTCCAAACGGGACCTACTGGATATGTGGCTCTTACCTATGGGCATGTCTTCTCCTTGGTTGGATAGGGACATGCACCCTGGGTCTAGCCTTTACTCACAGCTTTATATTTTCAGAGCTCCCAGGAAAGCCTGCTAATTTACCCACCCTAAAACTCAGTGGGCAAGGTCTGTATTTCACTGGTATGATTATTTGGCTGCAGTCTTTGGTCCCTCTTTGGGAACTACAGATGTTATGCTACGAGTGGATGCTTTGACTAATTTTACTCAACAGGCATTACAAGATTCTCAAAAAGCTATTTCAGCTCTTAGTGCTGAACAAGCACAAATTAAAAAGGTAGTTTTATAAAACAGATTGGCTTTAGCTATTCTGACAGCTGCACAAGGAGGAACTTGTACCATTATTCATACCCAATGCTGTACATATATACCTGATATGAGCCCTAATGTTATTCATTTTACTAAATACATGAACAAGATGATTGGGGCTATGGATATTCCTGAAGCCTCAATTGCCTCATTTTGGGAGACGTTAACAAGTGCCCCATGGTGGAAAACTATCTTAATTACAATAATTCTGACTGTTTTGTTTTTGCTGTTTGCTCCCTGCATCTGTAACTGTGTAACTGGATTCGTTTCTAGTTGCATGAAAGCTTTTAAGTTACAAAGGGTTGTGTTAGGGGAAGCACACTGAAACCGCCCACCCTGGCCAGGTACCATAGTAACTGTTTGCATGAGTTGTTTTATGACAGGAGATCCTGATAAGGAATACGGAACTAATGAGCCACCACCAACCTGAAGAGTTCAGGAAAGGTGGAAAGGAGACAAGGAGTGTCTGTCCACTTCCCAGAATCCCTCTCGCTAGCATCCATCTTGGCTGAGTGATGCGTGAGCCACCAGGAAAGACTCTGAATTAGAATGACTGGCCAAAGACCACCTGGAACTAATCTCATCACCATAAAACCCGAAACTGCGGGCCACGTGGCAGAGCAGTTCTCCTGGGTTCCCTTACCCTACTGCTCTCCAGCCGGGTGCCCTTTCCCAATAAAATCTCTTGCTTTGTCAGCACATGTGTCTCCTCGGACAGTTCATTTTCGAGTGTTAGACAAGAGCCCAGTTTCGGGCCCTGGAAGGAGTCCCACTTCCTGCAATAGTTGCTCAAACTCCTGCTACTGCTGCAGCTTCTTCCAACTACTATGTGGGGCCCTGGATCAGACATCTTCGGTATGAGGGTTAGGAGAATATGTTCAGTTCAGTTCAGTCGCTCAGTCGTGTCCGACTCTTTGCAACCTCACGAATCACAGCACGCCAGGCCTCCCTGTCCATCACCAACTCCGGAGTTCACTCAGACTCACGTCCATTGAACCAATTTAGGGACAACGCCCCTTGTCAGCTCCTAAGCAGTTATGGAACGAGAACTATGCCCCTTGTTCCTAGGCAACATAATTCTTCTAAAAGAAAAGGGGGGACTGAGAGGGTAACAGGCAGGAAGGCCAGGGGTCTCCAAATGGAGGAAACAGGCTGCAAGTGTCAGACATTTTTATCTCTCTTAAGCAGCAGGAGGACACAAACTAGCGATATTTTTTTTCCTTCTCTATACAAATATAAAACGAGGTTTCTAACATATTGTGTTGCCATAATGACACCTCGTTTCACCTGAAGTTAACTATTCTCAAACCTTGAGGTAACCAATCCATTTTTCTTATGGAAATGTTTGTCTTAAGCTACATCAATGGACTATGCATTTATCCCAGACTCTTTCAAGTTGGTTCCGCCTAATGGCCGAGAACCTACTTCACAAACCAGTATGTTATACTCAGATATTGTTCCCCTAATCTATGTAAACAGAACTATTTGTATGGTAATCTGCCTTCTACAAGATTCAAGTTAATCATTTTATGGCCTGGGATGAATCATCCGATGCCAAGATTATCCCAAAATGCACGTTATGGATGAGGGGCCTGGTGCCATTCTGAGTTTTAAAACCTTCCTTTTCTTCATTAACAGACTGCTAGTGACTATAATGGCATTCCACTCCAGTAAGTACCCTTGCCTGGAAAATCCCATGGATGGTGGAGCCTGGTAGGCTACAGTCCATGGGGTCGCTAAGAGTCGGACACGACTGAGAGACTGCACTTTCACTTTTCACTTTCATGCAATGGAGAAGGAAATGGCAACCCATGCCAGTATTCTTGCCTGGAGAATCTCAGGGACAGAGGAGCCTGCTGGGCTGCCATCTGTGGGGTCGCACAGAGTCAGACACAACTGACACGACTTAGCAGCAGCAGCAGCCCCCCATTCTGAACCCCCTTCCACCTCCCTCCTCACCAGATCTCTCTGGGTTGTTTCAGAGCACTGGCTTTGGGTGCCCTGCTTCGTACATGGAACTTGCACTGATCATTCTATTTTACATATGGTAATTTACATGTTTCAGTGCTATTCTCTCAAATCATCCCACCCTCGCCTTCTCCCAGAGTCCGAAAGTCTATTCTTTACATCTGTGTCTCCTTTTGTTGCCCTGCATGTAGGATCATTGGTACCATCTTTCAAAATTCCATATATATGCATTAATATACAGTATTTGTCTTTCTCTTTTTGACTTATTTCACTCTGTATAATAGGCTCTAGGTTCATCTACCTCATTAGAACTGATAAACAAGGTGACATTTTTGCTAAGTATGGCACAAAATAGTCTAAGATGATTGACTACTAAGAAAGATGACTACCAAAGAAAATTTCAAATGTATGAGATGAAGGGAAGAAAGCACTCAGGCAAGGAATGAATCTGAAAAAAATTTGAAAAAAAAAACAACCGTGAATTATTTTTAATCTAAAAATCTGGTGTCAAAGTTTAAAAAAAATGTGGAGAATAATCATATTTAGAAAAGGATGAAAGAGTAGAATACTGGAAACTAAAAAAGCTTATTTCTGAAGTTAAAAATGATTACAGAAACTGAATGAATTAAGACCCATTCCAAGCTCAAAAAGCACCATACATAAAGAAAGGAGAAAATGTGAATCTGTTTAAAAAAAAAGAAAGTGTTCCTTTAAAAATGCTACCCAATAATGATACAGTGGATAAGAATCTGCCTGACAATGCAGGGGACATGGGTTCTATCCCTGGTTCAGGAAGATCCCACAAGTACAGGCAACTAAGCCTGTGCACAACTATTGAGCCTGTGCTTTAGATACTGGGAGCCACAACTCCTTGAGCCCATGGCACAGCTCAACCCAAAAAGATTCATTAAAAAAAAAAAAAAAAGGCTACCACAGAGTGACACTCCAGAGTCAGTCATTTCTTGCCCCAGATCTCTTCTTCCTTGACGTCTATCTCATGATAGGACAAGGGAAGGGGGTCTCTCATAACTCAGTGAATCAAGCCACTGCCCCAGGCTCAACAGCGTATGCAAATGAAAGTCGTCATCTGCCACAAGTAATAAAAAAAGACACAAGCCTTATAGACAGTTTTGAAATTCTCATCCTCCTCTGTATAACTAAAAAAATCATCTGTATCCAAATGGGCGACACCTGGATCGAGCTTACCCCTCTGTTCACCTCGCTCCCTATTTCATCTGGGTCTCCGTGTCTCTTTTTCTCCCCCTCTGCTCTCCTGCTGTTCCTGTCCTATCTCCTGCCTCACATGTGTCCTGGCCAGGCTGCTGCAATTCGCTCCGCTTCGAAATGCTCTCTCTCTCCAACATTCCTGAGTCTTTCAAAAATCCATACCTATGTCTGCTTCTTCTTCTCCCATTTCGGCTCCCTCTCTGCGCTCCAGATTACTACTCCCCTTCTCTCGCTGTGGCTCTCCCTTCCTCCTCACTCTCTGGCAGGCCATGTGGCTATGCTTCCTTCCAGCCCTTTCTTCCTCTGCTCCTTACCTTTCTCTGCCAGCACCAGAAAACCGGCCACCTCAGATTGAGACTTGAACCCTTGTGGCGGAACTCCAACCGGGTGAAAACACAACTCGGGACTCTAACCCAAGAGGCCTAGACTCAAAGCCGGCCAAAACCCAGTTAGGGACTCTCCACCTCTGACGTCCCTCATCGCCCTTCCCTGATACAGGGCAGTTCTCCCTATGCTGTTTTCCAATCCCTGGAGATCTGGCTTTCTAATTTATTAATACTTCTCTATTTTACTCACTTGGCTATTTTCAAGGCTTAACCTCTTTGACTTGACTATCCCTTTGCAAATTCCTCAGCCATTCTCAGTTTTCCCATTGGTTCTCGCTGATGCTTTTCTCCTCAGTTTCAGTTATTTCTCTCAGTCCTTCTGACTCTGCTTCTCCTGATCCGCCTGCCTCCTGAATTTACTGAGTGGGCGACAGAAGGAGACGCCCCCGGGCCGGAAGAGCACCTTTTCCCCCGAGTTGAACTGGGCATGGGACACACACGGCTGGCCCAGGTCACCTACCCTATGCGGGGTGAGGGGACGGGCTGACAGGAAAGGGGGCCGCTGCGGGGCAGAAGGAGCGGCCTCAGGAGACGCGAGGACAGAGGGGCTGAGAGGGAGGGGGCTCAGGAGCGGGGCGGCCTCGCCGGAATCCCGGGACCAGGGAGAGCGCGCGGCCTATCTGGGCTCTGCCTCCAGCGGTCGAGAAGGCGATGCGGCGGGCGCGACTCCAACTCGCGAGAGAGGGCTTTACTTGGCGAGGCCAGAAGCCAAAAAGGGTTTTAAGCAGGAAAATATCGCCAGAGGCGGTGTCTACGCGCATCGAGGGCCGAAACCGCCTCAGCAACACTTAAAACCCAAAAGAAAAGATAACTGGGCCGCAACGGCAGCGGCAGCGTCTATTCGGGGCCGAGCACCGGGTGCCAGGGTTTTCAGGTCGCTGGCAATTCCCACACCAGGAGGACGAGTGAGCGGGGGCGGAGGTGGGGACTGGAGGGGCGGGGAGCTCTGCAAACTTACTCTAGAAGGAAGCGTAGGCGCCGCTCGGGGACCTCGGCTCCGCGCTCTCCCACTTCCGTCTCTGTGGGAAAAGGCTTTTGGTTTTAGAGCCGCGGCTTCCGACCAGGGGCGGGGCGAGCACCCGCTGTGCGCAGAGTTCGTGGGAGGGGCGGGGCGCGGAGGGGGCGGGGCCTGTTACCTTGACAGCATTGTTATGGTCTGTAACACTGCTCAAGTAAAAGCTTCAAGTTATGTCCACAGCCAAGATACTACCTCTTAAGACTAAAAGGGTTTATTCTCAATAAAAAAAGGTGTTTTTCACAGCATGTTGTGCTCAGATCCTGCTAGTGAAGCTGAAGCAATTCAGGGATCTGGGAACTTGGGCAGTTTTAAGAAACAAGAATGGGACTAGTCTCTATATTACAAATACAAAACTCTGCCTGGGTAGAAATGGGCTTTTCCCTACTCATAGCCTACAAAACAGCAAACTTAGAATAGTGCTGAGTTCAACAAACTCAGGGTCAGTACCTGGGTGTCTGAGATAGAGGACTTAAGGGATGTGATCATTTGGGTTACTAAGCACAGCCTTTTAAGAGCAAGACACTTTAAATGATTACAAACTGCGTTATTGTTTCTTTTATCCAATGTGTTTTAATTATTTCCCCTTTCTAAACCCAACTCTTTAAACAGTGACATACAGGGGGGTTGTATATGCAACTCTTCCAATGACAAATATCATTGTGTAAGTTTAAGCTACAGAGAAACAATTAACTGATACATATACTGTGAAACGATTATCACAATAAGTTTGCCTAGCATCCATAATTTCGTATAGATAACCTAAAAATGATTCTTGACAGTGGTTTCACCAATGATTTATCAGATACAACACCAAGAGCTCACACCAACAAACTAAAAAGAGTTAAATTGCACACATCCTAATTACCAAATATTGTGCAGTAAACCATCCTCAGCAGTGAAAAAACAATGTACACTATAATACAAAAAATTACCAAGCATATATTCAATAATAGTTTAACATCAAGAATACATAAAGAACTCTACAAAGTACTGATTACCAATTCCACCATAGGGGTGGGAAGCTTTCTTAACCAACCATCCCACATATTGCAAATAAAATACAAAGAGTAACATAAAATAGAAACTTAATGACAAAAATAAAAGACAATCATTTATAATGCATACAAATATAAAAACAGGAAAGTAGCTATGCCTTGAAAAAAAACAAATGATGGTTTATCACTGAAGTTATCACTCCACTATATAAGCTCTATCATTAAGTTGCTACAAAATTAAGTGTGGAGGCAGAATGATCAATAGCACCCAGGTGACCAGCATGCAGCATCAGCAACAGTTTAGTCAACAGCCTCACAACTATGAGGGTGTGAACCTGGACAGTATCCTTGTCAGGAGAAGTTCCTACACCTCTTGGTGAGGCTCAAAGGGCATGGTGATAGTACACGTGAACAACACTATCACAGTGCCCTTCACGCAGGCTTCTCTGACATCACTCAAAGCCAGAAAAAGATGTACAGGTCAAGGTCTTCAGATACTTTCTCATATCACAGAACATGCTGACCACTATACTAAGTAGCTTCAAGTGGTAATTCTGTATGCAGCAGGAAAATATTATAACCAATAAGGGAAAGTATTCTCCTTTAAAAATTTTCTCTTACCCAGTAAACCCACACCACAGAGAGTCCAGGAGGAGCTGCCTCGTAATCACGGGCGGATTACCACAGCAAAGAAACTGGACATGACTTCAGACCCTACGGCCACATACTTCAAAATCAAATTTAAAAGGAAAAATTATACAAATTAAGGAGAAAGGTCTACACTCCCAGACTAGATAGACCAGTACAAGAGCAGAAAACTATGAGATGTGGGGGTCTCATATCCTAAGACCTTGAGATGGGACTATTTGGTCCACCCAGAGATGCCAAGCTAAGAGCCTGAAAGATTCACACATTTTCCCTTTGTGGACTGCTGTCCTTATAGTTTTCCTAAGTAACAGGCACAGAAGATCCAATCCACCAGCTTATTCCACACACCCTGACATGTATGGCAGCAAAAGGAGAACAGCAGAAACGGCTGAGCAATCTCAAGAGGCAGACAGGGACTAAGACAGTTCATTACAGGTTCTGAGGTGCCAGATAAAATTAAAGAGCAGCCAGTACTTTCCCATTTGCCAATTCTATCTCCCAAATATGACAACTGTGATGAAAGCAGCACCGGATCAGGGGTTAGATGCTTGGGGCATCAGCTCTGATCTATATGGACTAAGAATTGAGTAGCCAATACATCCAAGCCCATAAAGAGAGAAGAGGGGGCAAGGCAGCCCACCTCATGCTCCTCACACTCGAGAACAACCAGCTCACAGCAGGGAGATGGCGACTGTTGTGGATACAAACCTTGCCTTTGTGTCTGATGGAGCTGCAGCACCACGGGCGGGTGAAAGAATATATGATACATGTTGAAGGACAGGCTGAGGACTCAGGGAAAGGTTAAGCTTCCTCTGGGACTTTAATAAACAAACTTCTCCTTGGCCAAAGAGCTGAGAGAGTCAATTCTGAGGTAGGTTGAGAAGTCCTGGGTAACCGAGGAGGAGAAAGGGGTCTGGGGATCTCAAGGAGGAGAAAGAGGTGTGGGGCTCTTGAGGAGAATAGATAGTAGTCTGGAATTCTCAAGGAGAAGAAAAGGACAAACTTTTTTCTTTAAGCCCAGAGCTGACGATTACACAATAAAACAACAGAGCTTAAAGTCTGTACTAAGCAGAGACATTAGTTTACCAAAAAAGGTCCATCTAGTCAAGGCTATGGTTTTTCCAGTGGTCATGTATGGATGTGAGAATTGGACTGTGAAGAAAGCTGAGCACTGAAGAACTGATGCTTTTGAACTGTGCTGTTGGAGAATACTCTTGAGAGTCCCTTGGACTGCAAGGAGATCCAACCAGTCCATTCTAAAGGAGATCAGTCCTGGGTGTTCTTTGGAAGGAATGATGCTAAAGGTGAAACTCCAATACTTTGGCCACCTCATGCGAAGAGGTGACTCACTGGAAAAGAGTCTGATGCTGGGAGGGATTGGGGGCAGGAGGAGAAGGGGACTACAGAGGATGAGATGGCTGGATGGCATCACCGACTCGATGGACATGAGTTTGAATGAACTCCAGGAGTTAATGATAGACAGGGAGGCCTGGCATGCTGCAATTCATGGGGTCGCAAAGAGTTGGACACAACTGAGCGACTGCATTGAACTGAAGATAATACAAAAACAATGTACCCTGCTTGAGGACATGTTTCTCCTTCTTGAGAACCTTCTGACTATCCAGTCATCTTGAAACAGAAATTCTGGTCATGAGTCTGATAAGACCTTTACCTTGAAACAGAAATTCTGGTCATGAGTCTGGTAAGACCTTTACAACCTTGAGACATTCTTTTGACTTACTGTAATAACCAATTGAGAAACTATATAGCTCCCTTGCTAAGACTAGCGAGGGGGGGCATTCTCCATCCGCCTTCTGATGTCTACGTTAGAAGCTTTCTCTGTCCCATTTCATACTTTAATAAAACTCTGCTACACAAAAGCTCTTGAGTGATCAAGCCTGGTCCCTGGTCCCAAAGCTATATCTTCTTCTTCAGAGATCATGAATCTGACGTTGTTCACCGTAAGCTCTCATCTTTATGTACCATTACAAGAGGTTTCCAACCACTATTAATGATGTGCTTTCCTCTCTGTCCTGAGATCTCATCTCTGTTCATACTTTGATACATTCCCGTCCATTTAGGGGTTTTGTTTATTTTTACAAAACAAATATCTCAATAAAACATATGATGTATGAAAAAAGCACACCTAACATTGTTCTCAGTGGTGAAAGACTGAAAACTTTTCCTCTGAGATCAGGAAGAAGGCAAGGACACGCACTCTGCATCACTGTTCAACAAAGGACTGAAACTCCTAACCAGAGCAATTACACACAAAAAAGAAATCAAAGCTTCCCAAAGTGAAAAATTAGAAAGTTACCTTCTTCCCTAGAGGACAAGGTCTTTTATGTATAAACTGTAGATTCCACACAGACACAAAAAACCCCGTGCCACATCAAATAGCAACTTTAGCAAACTTTCAGGATACAAAAATCAACGTGCAAATCAGCTGCATTTCTATACAGAATGAACAATGTCAAAAGAAAATCACATAACAATTTTATTTACTATTGTATTAAAAATGGATGAAACATTTAAGAATAATTCACCAAGGAGGTGAAACATATACACTAAAAACTACTTAACCATTTCTAAAAGAAATCCAAAATAAACAAATCTAGTAGTCAAGGACTGGAAATCCCAGTACTCTATATTTCCAAGTTACTCAAAATGTTCCACAGATTTAATGAACTCATTATGAAACTTACAATAGAAATGTTTGCAGAAATAGAAAAAACTTGCCAGAAGTCATAAAGAATCTCAAGGGGACCACAAACTGCAAAAATACTCTTCAATAAGTACAAAGATGAAAGATGAAGGCCACCCTTTTTAAAATTTCAAGCCATATCACAATTTAATCCAGATGCTGTAGTAATGGCATAAACAGATTTATACACCAAGAGAACAGAAGAGAATGTTCAGAAATAACCATTTGCATATATTTAAAATCTAATGACAAGGATACTAAGAAAACCTAGCGGAAAAAAGACAGTTGCCATAACAAATGGTGAATCTATGGGTTAAACAATGAAGAGGAAACCTCACCTGCATCAAAAGTACAAACATCTCTGTGCCAAACCACAAAATAAACACAGTGAGAAGACAAAATCTGAGGAATGAAGGCAATGACAGTGAATTTCCAGCTCTCAGAGACTTAGATTCATGTCAGTTTCAAACAGATGATGGAATAGCACACTCTCTATCACTGAAACCTGATTCTGAACTTTCCATCCCATTTACAATCAAGATTTTGAAGTCAGTGACTCACTCACTTCGCTTCAATTACCTTAGAACAAATTTCCCTTTTTAGGTCTACTTCCAGATTTTAACAGGTACTGTGCATGTTAATACCTGACTTCCACCCACAGCTTCTTAATCCTGATTGACAGAGAGCAGACTGCACATCCAGAAGGACCCGAGGCAATCCCTGCTGCCCAACAGCACTGAGACCCCTTCTCAAACCTGTGGGTGTGAAGCCCTGCCCAGGATGGTGCCCTCCACACAAGGTCCAGGACACTGGGTCATGGGGAGCTGGGATCTAAGTGGAGATGACAGGCCCTGAGGGAAGTTCCCTGGTGAGTGTGCATGTACAGGTGTCAGGAAGGATACTTCAGAGATGATTAGTAAGTCCAAAGAAGGGATTTCAGGAAGGACAGACTGAGAATCAACTGAGAATATGATTTTACCTGAGAAAGAGCCATTCCTCTTTTCTTGCCTTTTTTCCTCCTTTTCCCAGCTTCTTCCCCAGACAATGTAAGTTTTTAGAAGTTGATCTGGCAAGTGGAAAACAGGCTGCTTCAGGCTTAGAATCAACATCCCCCCTTCGTTCGTCACAACCACAAAAACAGGAAGACCTCACTACGTGGAACAGTCCTTTGGTGTCCACTGCCTCAGGTGGGATGCTGTTTCTGCCCTCCTATTTCTTCCCTCACACCTGGCCTGCCCCACCTTGGCAACTTGTTTCTCCTCTTGCTGCTCTTCTCCCCACCCCCACCCTTCTAATCGTCCTAAATATCTATACATCTGTCTCTTTCTTTCTCCAACTCTGCTCCCTCTCCCTTCTAGTCACACCCCTTCTCTCCCTGTTACAATCCCACTCTGGGGCACTCCAGGTGTCTAGGCTTACTTCCTTCTCTTCTCGTCAACACCTATCCCTGTTTCTCTCCTAGGATCACCCCTGTCAGCCCTCCTGGCAGACGCGGGGCCCGTCTCCTTGTCTCCAACTCCTGGAGATCCCACGCCTTTGTCCATTATTCTTTCACCCACCCGCTACTTTAAGGGCTAACTCTAGTTCATTTTACCATCCCTTTGCAACTGCCTCAGCCATCCTGGGCGACCCCGTCGGTTGTCTCATTGTTTTTTCCACTTCTGAGTTTGCCTTTCACTCTCAGTCACTGCTTCTTCTGATCCCCCTCGCCCACGTATCTACAGAAACGATGAGTAAATGAACCGCCCGCCTATCAAAAGAGCCCCTTTTCCAACGAGACGGACTCGTGACGGAAAAACACTGGGTGTCACACGTCCAGCCCAGGGGTGAGGAAAAGGGACTGATCAGGAAGGGAGGCCTGCGGGGCAGAACGATCGGCCTGAGGAGACGCGAGGGCAGAGAGGCTGGGAGCCAGGGGGGTCTCGGGCCGGGCGGGCTCTCCAGAATCCCAGGACCGGGAGGGGACGCGGCTTCTCCGGCAGCGGGGCTGTTGATGCGACCTCCAGGGGCCGACAGGGTGAGGCGGTGGAGGTGGGCGTGCCCGAATCCCCCCTCGCACCCGGGCACAGGTGTAGGTGCTAACGGTTAAGATTTAAGCAGGAAAATATTCTGAAAGGCGATGTCTCCGCGGCCGAAGGCCGAAAAACAAACGGCAAGGACAAGCCTTAGAGCGATTTCGAATACTCGACCTGCAACCGCGGCCTCTCGGTTTATTTGGGGCGGACGGCGAGGTATTGGGATATTACTGCCGCGGAACCAGCGGGACCACGAAAAGAGGCGTGGCGAGGGCGGGTTCGACGACTAAGCGCGCAGCACACGTGTACACTAGGAGAAAGAAACTCCAGGGCTACCCGGCGACCTTCCGCTTCCGCAGGAAACTGCGCACGCGCGGATTCCGAGGCGGAGCTTCCGCGTCGGGGGCTGGGCGGATCCCTGCAGGCGAGGGGCGGGGCGAGGAGCGTCCAAGTTGCTAGGCGAGAGCAAGGCGGGGCAAGGGGCCGGGAGGAGTTTAACAGTCCTGTCATGCCCCATAAATTACAGCCTGTTTTTTTAAATTTGTTGCCTTAAACATCTAAATAGATAGCATATTCTTCTATAATTACAATATGGAAACGTCTATGAACAAAATAAACTTTTTGTCATGTGTTGAGGAAAGAACGGTGCTAGTAGTGAAAGTTGCTCAGTCGTGTCCGACTCTGCGACCCCATGGTCTATACATACAGTCCATGGAATTCTCCAGGCCAGAACACTGGAGTGGGTAGTCTTTCCCTTCTGCGTGGGATTTTCGCAAGCCAGGGATCTAACCCAGGTCTCCCGCATTGCAGGCAGATTCTTTACCAGCTGAGCCACAAGGGAAGCCCCTGTTAGTAAGATTCATCCAGTGTTTTAGCAACAACATTTAAGCAGCCAGGTTATGGTCAGTGTTTGGGGACAGACTTAAAAATCTGCAATCCGGGCCTACCTTTGAGTTCTTCTTTTAGTGCCTGTTGGCTGCTAGACAGTTCCTTTCTTAAATTCTTCCGATTTAATTTGAATTTTATACATTCCCCCACAGCCTTCTGGAAATTTTGAGGATTTGGGTCACTTTGAGCTCCCCCCTCGGGATGCGAGGAAAACATGCCCTAGGCACAGTGGAGAGGAGGAAGCTGGTGGGTTCCATGGACCAGAGGCACTGCTGCAGCGCGGCTCCACGCCGCCATGCAGGCAGAGGATGCCTGCCTTCCCAGGTTGCTGTGTCCCCCCGTTACACTTTTAAGGCAAAAGCTTGTAACTTTGTAGACCAGTATGTTGGAAACTAGGCTATGTCCTCCTAAGAAGTAGAAAAGTTTCAATAGAGATTTTATTTTCCTTTTTAAAATTTTTTGAAACTACGAAAGTATGACAACACATTTACATGAGGCTTTGAAAGTAGTTAGACAGTTCCACTATATATTACAATTTTTTAAGTAGACAAATTAAGATTTTTAGTTGGAATTTCAATATTAAACTCTCAAAAATTAATAAAATGGACAGGAAAGTAGGATATACTAGACCTGAAAAGAATTGTGAACCAATTCAACATAATTAAGATTTAAACAATTTTCACACAAGAGCAGGATACAAATTGTATTCAAGTTCCCGTAGACTATTAACCAGGAGTCACTGGAACATGACATAAAAAAAGGTGCAAAAGTTTCATGGCCTAAATAAAGAGTACTGAAATCGTACAGGGCCTGCTCTCTTATTACTGTGAAACTATGTGAGAATCAATACCAAAAGGTATTTGAAAATAACCCACATATTTTCAAGTGTAATAAATAAATAAATAAATGGTTTTGTCAGCAGGTCCTTGCCTGTCCTGCTCCTGGCAATTCAGGGGTTGGGAACCTGGGTCTCTGAAGAGTTCCTGTAGGGCAGTAATTGGATGCAGAACATTTCCTGCCATTAGAATAATTTAACCATTTTAAGAAAACAAGAAATTTTTGAGGATTTCTCTCTGTACTGCAAACTAAAATAAGAAATACAAAACGATCCCTGGGGAAAACGTGCCATTTTACAGTGACATCCTGTATCACAACTTTTCCTCTTTGTTCTTCATTCAGCTGGAAGGCCAAACTCCACATGGCTCAGTTCCAGAGACACAAGGTCAAAACCTACAGTCTGAGACTGGAGGACTAAGGTATGTGATGGGAACTTCCGTCAGTACCTTTTTTTTTTAATTTTGAAATTGACAGTTTACTAACCATTACTTTAAAAAGAGCAATTTCCATTGATCAGTTGCTAAGTCGAATCTGAGTCTTCGCAACTCCATGAACTGCAGCACACCAGGCTTCCCTGTCCTTCACTATCTCCCAGGGTTTTCTCAAACTTGTGTTGATTGAGTGGGTAATGCCATCCAACCGTCTCATCCTCTGTCGCCCTCTTCTCCTGCCCACAATGTTTCCCAGCATCGGGGTCTTTTCCATTGAGTCCTCTCTTTGCATCATGTGGCCAAAAAGAGCAACACATCTTTAAAAAATGATGAAAACAGCATTGTTCCTTTAGTATACATTCTAAGCTTCTACTGCTCTCCACACAACAGGCCAATAATTGAGAGACAAGTTGCTGGGGCAGGAATAATCACTTTATTCAGAAAGTCAGGAAACTAAAAATATGGTGGACTGTACCCCCAAAACCATCTTATCTGAGTTAGAACTCAGTCGCATTTTATACTAAAAGAGGAGGAAATCAAGTCAAGTCAAATTCCTTTGAACCTAAGGAATCAAACAGTTACGTAACAGAGCATAAAAGTCCATCAATAAGAGTTCCCTGAGAAACCTCAAATAACATCAAGGAATTTGAAGGGCAACGGAAGGCCATAAAAGGTCATTGTATAGGGTCACTCCTCAACCCCTCCCCCACACACAATATCAGTAATCTTATTACTATTTAAATCATTCCTGTGCTGGGGTAGAAAAAATTTAAGGCTACATAATATATTTAAGATATAATTTCAACTGTTAAAAAGTACAAAGCTTATTTATGAGATGATGTTTTGTAATAAAACCATGGAGTTGCATATCCATGCACACATGCAAATACACAATTGACTGAAATGAAGAGTTGCCTCTTGACACATTTTAAAATCATTTTCTCATGATCACTTTTAGTCATATGTATTTCAGCATATCTGGGGCCATGAAAATGAATCAACTGTACTTAAGTGTGGCAATATTACCTTTTTTAAAAAGTTTGTTTAATTATTTAGGTTGTGCTGGTCTTTGTTAATTTGTGTGGTTTTTTCTAGTTGCACTGAGCAGGAGATACTCCTGAGTAGTTGTGGTGAGTGGGCTTCTCACTGCAATGGCATCTTTTGTTACAGAGAACAGGTTGTAGGTGAACTGCACACGCAAGGCTTCTGTAGTTGCAACACATGGGGTCTGCAGTGTTGGCTCACAGGCTCTCGAGCATGGGCTCAGTAGTTGTGGTGGATGGGCTTAGTTACTCCCAGGCATGCGGAATCTTCTCGGACCAGGGAGATCCAACCCATATCCCCTGCATTGGCAGACACATTCTTATCCACTGTACCAACAGGGACGTCTCAACTCTAATACTATATTAGTTTAAAAAAAAGAAAAAGTAGTAGATGTATAAAAAACATATATAGAATACTTTGAGTCCAATCTCTATAAAATACCTGTCTTCACAAATAATATGAGGGCATCTCTCCTGGCACAATGGTAAAGAATCCACCCACAAATGTGGAAGACATGGGTTCTGCTCCAGGATAAGGCCACATGCCTCGGGGCAACTAAGACCAAGTGATACAACTACTGAGCCTGTGCTGTAACGCCCAAGAGCCCAAACTACTAGGCCCACGTGCTGAAACTACTGAAGCCCAAGCATCATACAGCCCATGCTCTGCAACAAGACACCACAACGGGAATCGCATGCACCACGACTAGAGAACAGCCTCGACTGCTGGCAACTAAAGAAAAGACCAAGCAGCAGCAAAGACCCAGAACACCTAAATAAATAATTGTTCTAAAAAAATGATTTTATCAACAGTTAATTTTAGGTATGTAGTTATTAACAAAATCCAAAGTTTATTTGTTAATTCCACAATAAAACAATGAACCAAGGTTAGTAAAGTGGGGACTTCCCTGGCAGTCCCATGGTTAAGACCTCGCACTTCCATTTCTGGAGTTTCAGGTTTAATCCATACTCAGGGAACTAAGATTCTGCAAGCTGCACCATGTGACAAAGAAGATAAAAAAATACCAGTAAACTTGGATTTTATAGTGAAAAACAGTTGATGGAATGAAAAGCCCCCTAGCCCTGTTAAACATGCTGTTTAATACCTACAATCAACATTCCCCCTTCCTGAGCCCCAGCTACACATGCAGGGAAGCCCTCCATGGGGAACAGACAGTCCTCTGTGCTCACTGTCTCAGGAGGGACTCAGGACAGTCAATTCTGGCACAGAGACGAACACAGGAGCTTTCCCACACTTTCCCTCGGATCACACTCCCCTCCTGGTGAGGCTTCATGTACCCAGCAGCAGGGGGCACTTCCGCTGACCCCAGGATCCCCTTCAGGTCACACAGCAGGCCCTGGTCTATCCCCACTCAGAGCAGAGTGGCCTCCTCATCCCTGGGGCTATTCTCAGTCTCAGAAGTGGAGCCTAAGAGCCTTGGTTCTCAATGTAGGATCCAGATCAGATTTGCTGCACTGTGAACGTACCTGGGACTAGGACCCACACAAGTATCTGAGGACGTCTGATAGGGCAGGGGGTACCATACATGGTTTTGCAAAATGCATCATGGATCTCATGGGAAACATGGGTTGAACACCATTAAAGGTGGCAAACCCAGCCCACCACCGACATTCTTCTTTTCCAGCCTTACTGAGATAGAACTAATCAAATAGATATGTGTATACTTATCATGCATGATGTCAGCATTTGACAGAGGTATACACTGTGAAATATTTATCACAATCCAGTCATCAACACATCCATCAACTCCCACTTCCCATGTTTTGTATGGTGAGAACACTTAAGATTTACTCTACTGGCAAATTTAAAGTATGTAGTAACACAGAAGAATTTACTGCAGTTAGAATGCGTCACATAGCTCCCCAGAACTTACTCATTTTACAACTCAAAGTCCATACATTAACATCTTCCCATCTATAGATTCCTTTGGGTAGAATACTCATTTTCACTATATAGATTCTTCCAATCCACGAACATGGTATATTGCTCCATCTATTTGTGTCATCATTTTCACTAGTCTTTTATAGTTTTGTACATGTAAGTCTTTTTGTTTCTTTAGGTGAACTTATTCATAAGTACTTTGTTCTTTTCATTGCAATGGTGAATGGGATTTTTTCCTTAGTTTCTCTTTTTTCATTGTTAGTATATAAGAATGCAAGAGATTTCTGAGTATTAATTTTATATCCTGAAATTTACTATATTCATTGATTAGCTCTAGTAATTTTCTGGTGCTATCTTTAGGGTTTTCTATGTAGAGGATCGTGTCATCTGCAAACAGTAAGAATTTTACTTCTTTTCCAATCTGGATTCCTTTTATTTCCTTTTCTTCTCTCACTGCTAGGACTTCCAAAACTATGTTGAATAGTTGTGGTGAGAGTGGGCACCCTTGTCTTCTTCCTGATTTTAGAGGAAATAGCATGCACAACTTTTGTGTGGTTTCTTTGAAAGACATATATTTTTAAGTCTAATACACTCTGTTGTGTTGAGAAAGCCCTTGCCTACACAGTTCATGACTTCTCTTCATTATGGACTCTTACTGCATAATACTTCAACTCAAGGTGAAACTTTTTCCATTCCGATTGCATCTGGAAGGCATTACTCTAGTATCGTCCCCAAACTTTGCTGTTTCAGAAAATTCCTTCCTAGAAATACAATTGTGTGGCTTGTTTCCAGGATATATATTCCTACATATCTAGAGAGTGAGTAGTAATTGTGAAAACTGCCATAGTCATTGCATTTCTAAGTATTTGATAAATCCTGAGTTTAAGGCAGCACCTAAAAGCCTTGCCACATTACATACACTTGTAAGGATCTCCCTAGTATGGATCATCTGATGATTGGTGAGATATGAGCCCTGAGTGAAGGTTTTACACATTCATTATCACTTGTAAGCTTTTTCTTCAGAATGCCTTCTTATGGATTCTTAAATTGAGACTGTTGTCTACAAGCTCTCTATAAGACTGTTGTCAAGACACACTCATTACATCAGCATAGCTTCTATGTATTAGAGTATGAACTTTCTCATGAAGCCTAAATGGAAACACCTGACAAAAGCCTCACCACAGTGAATACATTTGTAAGGTCTCTTGCGTATGGATCACCTGATGTCTTTTTAGGCCTGAATGCTACCTGGTGCATTTGCCCCACTTATTACATTTCCTTTCTCTGGATTATGAATTCCCTGAGGATGTGACTAATGAGACTTGTATTGAAGCAGTGGTCACATATGTTACATTTAAATCCTTTCTCTCATGTACAGGTGACCTTATGGTCCCCTTAAGATTTACTGCACTCTAAATGTATGGCTTCTTTCCAGTATGATTTTTTTTCACGATTCATAAGGTTTGAATGCCTTCTAAAACATTTGCCACAATCACTACATGGGTAAGATCTCAGAATTCATTACATGACAGTTAGTTAGTTCTGAACTCAGAATCCAAAGCTTTGCTACACCCACTGTATTTGTGCAGTTTTCCTACAATTTGACTTTTCTGAAGGTCAACAGGATGATATACTTTACTGCATTTATTACATCTGTAAGGTTTCACTCTAGAATGCATTCACTGATTATCTGCAAAACGATTCCTGTGACTGAAGGGTTTCACATATAAATTACATTTATATCGCTTTCCCTAATGGTTATACATCAATGTGCAATGAAAGCTCTGCCACACTAATTATATTTGTATGATTTCTCTCTAGTATGAGTTCTCTGATGAACTATAAGGCCAGAAATCTGACTAAAGGCTTTGTCACACACGTTACATTTGTAAGGTTTCTGTCCAGTATGAATTCTCTGATGACTTCCAAGGTTTGCATTTTGAGTACAGCACCGGCCACAAATATCACATTCATATGGTTTCTCTCCAGTATTAATTCTCCGATGAACTACAACATTTGCACTTTGAATAAAGCTTTGCCACATATATCACATTTATATGCTTTCTCTCCAGTAGATAGATAGAGTGTCTGATGAACTATGGATGGAGGTTCGTGACACTGTACAGGAGACAGGAACTAAGACTATCCCCAGGAAAAAGAAATGCAAAAAAGGAAAATGGCTGTCTGAGGAGGTCTTACAAATAGCTGTGAAAAGAAGAGAAGCAAAAAGCAAAGGAGAAAAAGAAAAGATATAAGCATCTGAAAGGAGAGTTCCACAGAATGGCAAGGAGGGATAAGAAAGCTTTCCTCAGAGATCAATGCAAAGAAATAGAGGAAAAGAACAGAATGGGAAAGACTAGAGATCTCTTCAAGAAATATAGAGATACCAAGGGAAGATTTCATGCAAAGATCACTCAATAAAGGAGAGAAATGGTAGGGACCTAATAGAAGCAGAAGATATTAAGAAGAGGTGGCAAGAATACACAGAAGTGTACAAAAAAGATCTTCACGACCAAGATAATCACGATGGTGTGACCACTCACCTAGAGCCAGACATCCTGGAATGTGAAGTCAAGTGGGCTTTAGGAAGCATCACAACAAACAAAGCTAGTGGAGGTGGTGGAATTCCAGTTGAGCTGTTTCAAATCCTGGAAGATGATAATGTGAAACTGCTGCACTCAATATGCCAGCAAATTTGGAAAACAGCAGTGGCCACAGGACTGGAAAATGTCAGTTTTCGTTCCAATCCCAAAGAAAGGCAATGCCAAAGAATGCTTAAACTACCGCACAATTGCACTCACTTCACACACTAGTAAAGTAATGCTTAAAATTCTCCAAGCCAGGCTTCAGCAATACATGAACAGTGAACTTCCAGATGTTAAGGATGGTTTTAGAAAAGGCAGAGGAACCAGAGATCAAATTACCGACATCCAATGGATCATGGAAAAAGCAAGAGAGTCCAGAAAAACATCTATTTCTGCTTTACTGACTATGCCAAAGCCTTTGACTGTGTGGATCACAATCACCTGTGGAGAATTCTGAAAGAGATGGGAATACCAGACTACCTGACTTGCCTCCTGAGAAACCTGTATGCAGGTCAGGAAGCAACACTTAGAACTGGACATGGAACAACAGACTGGTTCCAAATAGGAAAAGGAGTACGTCAAGGATGTATATTGTCACCCTGCTTATTTAAGTGATATTCAGAGTACATCATGAGAAACGCTGGGCTGGAAGAAGCACAGTGGAATCAAGTTTGCCGGGAGAAATATCAGGAACCTCAGATATGCAAATGACACCACCCTTATGGCAGAAAGTGAAGAGGAACTAAAAAGCCTCTTGATGTCAGTGAAAGAGGAGAGTGAAAAAGTTGGCTTAAAGCTCAACATTCAGAAAACGAAGATCATGGCATCCGGTCCCATCACTTCATGGGAAATAGATGAGGAAACAGTGGAAATAGTGTCAGACTTTAATTTTTTAGGCTCCAAAATCACTGCAGATGGTGACTGCAGCCATGAAATTAAAAGATGCTTACTCCTTGGAAGGAAAGTTCTGACCAACCTAGATAGCATACTCAAAAGCAGAGACATTACTTTACCAACAAAGGTCCCTCTAGTGAAGGCTATGGTTTTTCCAGGGGTCATGTATGGATAGGAGAGTTGGACTGTGAAGAAAGCTGAGTGCCGAAGAATTGATGCTTTTGAACTGTGGTGTTGGAGAAGACTCTTGAGACTCCCTTGGACTGCAAGGAGATCCAACCAGTCTATTCTAAAGGAGATCAGTCCTGGGTGTTCTTTGGAAGGAATGATGCTAAAGCTGAAACTCCAGTACTTTGGCCACCTCATGCGAAGAGTTGACTCTTTGGAAAAGACTCTGATGCTGGGAGGGATTGGGGGCAGGAGGAGAAGGGGATGGCAGAGGATGAGATGGCTGGATGGCATCACCAACTCGATGGACATGAGTTTGAGTGAACTCCAGGAGTTGGTGATGGACAGGGAAGCCTGGTGTGCTGCATAGCATGGGTCGCAACGATTCGGAGACGACTGAGTGATGTGACTGAACTGAAATGAACTGAACTGAACTGAATCAGTCCATCTTAAAAGAGACCAGCCCTGGGTGCTCAGTGGAAGGACTGATGTTGCAGCTGAAGCTCCAGTACTTTGGCCACCTGATGCGAAGAGCCGACTCATTTGAAAAGACCGTGATGCTGGGAAAGATTGAGGGCAGGAGGAGAAGACGAGGACAGAGGATGAGATGGTTGGATGGAATCACCGACCCAATGGACATGAGTTTGGGTAAACTCTGGAAGTTGGTGATGGACAGGGAGGCCTGGCATGCTGCGGTTCATGGGGTCGCAAAGAGTCGGACATGACTGAGTGACTGAACTAAACTGAAAAGACAAGGAAATAGAAACAGCAGAGGATACATCACCAAATTGGCTTCTGACCAATATCCAGACTGGAACAGCCCTGGGAAGTCCCAGGACACAGCACATCTGGAGTCTCAATTGGGTAAGGGTGCCCTGCAGCCTGTCCACTCCATGAGTGAAGCTTTAACATTGCAGTTCGGGGTTCCTGCTTATCACCCCAGGATGCAAACTGATATCATCAATCTGTGAGCAAACAGCAGCTCTGGTTTCATCTTAAAGCTGTTTCTTTTGTCTTATGAAACTTAAATGTTCCTAAGCCCGGGGCTGCGTTGGTCAGAGCCTCTTTGTAGAATCTCAAAGGTGAACAATCTCAAGATTTGTATCCTAACTTATCTATGTTGCTGCAAACCTTGCACTCACAGCAGGCAGTCACGGTACTCCCAGTCAGGGTGTGTCCAGGCAGGTTGGAGGCAAGCACAGAGGAATGCACTGCTTTGTCTTGAAGCCTAAACAGGACTATTTATTTAATTTCCCTAACACACTGGTGGCCGCATGGTAAAAAGTTAGCTTGCCGATGAAGGAGACATGGGTTCAATCCTTGTTCTGGGAAGATCTCACATGCCAGGAAGCAACTAAGCTGAAGGACAGATACTGAGCCTGTGTAGTGAAACTACCGAAGTGCGTGTGCCTAGAGCTGGTGCTCCACAACAAAAGAAGCCACCGCAAGGAAAAGCCATGCACCCTGCAAGCAGAGAGTAGCCCCCACTTGTCTCAAATAGAGAAATGGCCATACAGGAAATAGACACCCAGTAGAGCAAAAAAAAAAAAAAACAAACACACACACACACAAAACAACCAAAAAGCCTTGCCATTGTCTATGTGGGCACTAAAGCACCACTGGAAGGTGATGTACATTTCACAGGTCAAAGAACAGAGTAGGAAGTTGAAGAGAAGAAAAATCTCCCGTGAGAGTTCACAAACACTAAATATCTGTTTTCTCACAGAACTCTCGCACTTCAAGTTTCCCAAACACAGTGGATGGTGTGGCTTCCTCTCTGTCCTTGTGACAGCTGACCTGAAATCACACTGTTGATCCTTTCCCATTCATCTGATTTTCTGCTAATTAGCACCTCATTCTCCACAATCCAGGGATCTTTCTCGTGCTACAAAAATAGAAGTATGATTTAGGTCAGAATCAGAGATTCCTGCTTAGAAGAAATGTCATACTTGGCTTCTTCCAGAATCCAATCTTTCTTTTTTAAAAATAAATGCATTGGCTAGCTTTAATAATTTTGTTTATTCATTTACTTTGGCTGGAGTGAGTGCTCCTTGCTGCTTGGACTTTTCCCCAAGTTGGGCAAGTAGGGGTTACTCTCCAGTTGCAGTGTTTGGCTACTCATTTGCTTTGGCTTCTCCTGGGTGCACGGGCTTCAGTAGTTGTCCCATGTGGGCTCAGTAATCGCAGCTTCCAGGCTCTAGAGTGCTGCTTTAGTAGTTCTGGCCCACGGGCTTAGCTGCTCTGTGATGTGGGATCTTCCAGGGATCGAACCTGTGTCTCCTGCACTGGCAGGTGGAAAATCCCAGCTCTTTTGTCAGTCAAGAAGTGAGAACATTTTGATGGACAGAAAAATACTTCACAAATTACCTTACTATTTGCCTCCTTCTGAATGCACAGGGAACAGTAGAATATACCGTATAGTATGTATCAGGTATCTAGTTCCTTTCCAAGAGTTACTGAACCAAGAATACAAGGGTATAAAAGAGGCAACTGGATATTTCAAAGTTTGAAATCAGCTTTATAAACACTCAAGCTCTGGAAAAACACCTTGTGTATCACACAGTGGGCAGGTCATCAGAAGGAAAGACAACTCCCCATGCCAAACACGAAGCCTTACACGTCCGAGTGACAAGGTTTTCAGCTCAGTTAAGAAAAACAGGGCTCCCAAGAGACAGCAAGGGAAAATGCAGAGATATCCCAAAGTAGAGCCCTACTTCAGAGGGAAGTGATCCTCACCCACAGACAGCAGGTTCCTGAGGGTCTCCACCATCACATCCTTCTCAAGGTCCTCTGGGCAGGGTCCATACAGTCCGACTCCTCGGAAGTGAAATCTATGAACACATCCTTGAAGGTCAACTGTGCCTGACATGAAAACACATTTCACCAATGGGCCCTGAGGAGGGTTCTTATTTTCACAGAAAAGGAAAAGAAGTGAGACAGGTAAGGTCAATTCAGCTCAAGTAATATTCTGATACATACATGCAAATCTATATGGAGCAAATTGTTGCTCTCTAATTTCCTGTTTTTTCATAAGATGATGATATCCTCCAATCAACATGGATTCATCATGGGTATGGACAAGACATGAAAAATATACAAATTCCAATCAACAGTGGGTCCTTGATGCAGAAGTGTTATGTTCTACATACTGAGTGACACTCACTATCTAGATGAGTTACAGCAAGACTGCTGTCTTCAGAGATGACAAAGTCCACAGTGGCTTTAAAAGAACACAGATTGTGATGAGGCTGTCATCATCACATTGATGAGAGGTGTCTCAACACTTCATACACACTAAGCATTACTCTAAAGACTTTACCCATATGAACTTGTCATCAACATAACAGCAACAGTAGAGAAAGATCTGTGTCCATCTTCAGTTCAGTTCAGTCACTCAGTCGTGTCCGACCCTTTGAGACCCAATGAATTGCAGCACACCAGGCCTCCCTGTCCATCACCAACTCCCGGAGTTCACTCAAACTCGCTTCCATTGAGTCAGTGATGCCATCCAGCCATCTCATCCTCTGTCGTCCCCTTCTTCCCCCGCGCCCATTCCCTCCCAGCATCAATGTCTTTTCCAATGAGTCAACTCTTCGCATGAAGTGGCCAAAGTACTGGAGTTTCAGCTTTAGCATCATTCCTTCCAAAGAAATCCCAGGGCTGATCTCCTTCAGAATGGACTAGTTGAATCTCCTTGCAGTCAAAGGGACTCTCCAGAGTCTTCTCCAACACCACAGTTCAAAAGCATCAATTCTTTGGAGCTCAGCCTTCTTCACAGTCCAACTCTCACATCCATACATGACTACTGGAAAAACTGTAGCCTTGACTAGACGGACCTTAGTCAGCGAAGTAATGTCTCTGCTTTTGAATATGCTATCTAGGTTGGTCATAACTTTTCTTCCAAGGAATAAGTGTCTTTTAATTTCATGGCTGCAGTCACCATCTGCAGTGATTTTGGAGCCCAAAAAAATAGTCTGACACTGTTCCCACTGTTACCCCATCTATTTCCCATGAATTGATGGGACCGGATGCCATGATCTTCGTTTTCTGAATGTTGAGCTTTAAGCCAACTTTTTCACTCTCCTCTTTCACTTTCATCAAGAGGCTTTTTAGTTCCTCTTTACTTTCTGCCATAAGGGTGGTGTCATCTGCATATCTGAGGTTATTGATATTTCTCCCGGCAATCTTGATTCCAGCTTGTGTTTCTTCCAGTCCAGCGTTTCTCATGATGTACTCTGCATAGAAGTTAAATAAGCAGGGTGACAATATACAACCTTGATGTACTCCTTTTCCTATTTGGAACCAGTCTGTCGTTCCGTCTCCACTTCTAACTGTTGTTGTGTCCATCTTACTGAGGAGAAAACTCTATTACTCTAATAAGTAGCTCCAATCAAACAGTTAGAAATGAGGTAACAGCACCTGAGCTCAGGTGGTTGTGAGAGACAACTGAACCTAAGGAATCAAAGAGTTAAGTAACAGTATAAAAGACCATCCCCAGGGAGTTCCCTGAGAATACCTGAAACAAGTTCAAGGGAGTTGAAGTGCAATGGAACAGCATAAATAGTCACTGTACAGGGTCACCCCCTCAACCCCGCCAACCCACACAATGTAAAATCTGGCTACTATTTACATTATTCATGTGGTGTGGTAGAAAATATCAAAGGCCATGGAATACACACTTAAGATACAAGGGCAACTGCTCTAAGCATAAATCGTATTTATGAGATGCTTTTGTAATAAAATCATTGAGTTACATATCCATGCACTTATGCATGCACAAGGAAACACACGATTGATTGAAACAAGAGTTGTCTTTATTTTTTTCTTTCGTTCAATCAAAACTTAGTGAGTTTCAACTCTGTGTCCCTAACTGGGAGTACAGCAGTGAACATGATGGAGCTTACCATCCAGCAGCCAGCCGGCCAATTACATTCAGAATTTTAACATCACTATTTTTATATGTGCTCTGAAACAGGCCTGGTGCTAAGAGAAGATTCAACAGAAAGTCTTGACCTACATGGAGAAGTCAGACAAGGTCTCTGTGAGGAAGAAACACTTAGGATTGGCAAGGTGGGAAATGGAAGAGTTTTATAAGCAGAGAGAAGAGCCTGAGTGCTCTGACACAGGAAGATATTTACTGAACAGAAAACCAGCCAGTGTGACCGCAACGTGGGAAGGTGGATGGGGTAATGCCAGGTAGAGGCTGATTTCTGCAAGGCGTATAAATTGAGGACATTATTTCAAAAGCAACTGGACACAACTTAAGAATCTGCAGGAGGAAAGTTGGAGGTTTAGGTTTGTTTTTCAGCACTCACTCTGCTATGTGAGGAGCTTGATGTTCAGTTGGCTCAGTCATGTTAGACTCTATATAACTCCATGGACTGTAGCCTGCCAGGCTCTTCTGTCCATGAGATTCTCCAGGCAAGAAAACTGGAATGGGCGGCCATTCCCTTCTCCTATATTTTGGCATCTTTGGGACATTAAAGTGAATCAAATGTAAGTTTGATTCAGTAAGTGTGTTATCATTCTATTTCCTTTTCACAGCTTATTTGGTTTGTTTATGCTGGGCCTTCGTTGCTGTGATCCAGCTCTCTCTACTTGTGGCCGCACTGCATGGAGTTGTGTCTGCGGTGCCCAGGCTTCTCTTGCAGTGGCTTCTCTTGTTTCGGAAGACAAGCTCAAGCATGCGGGCTTCAGTAGTTAAGGATTCCGGGCTCCAGAGCACAGCCACAGCAGTTGTTGGGCATGGGCTTAGTTGCTCTGCGGCATCTTCCAGGAATTGGGATGGAACCTGTGTCCTCTACATTGGCAGACACATTGCTATCCACTGTATCACCAGGGAAGTCCTCAACATTATCTGATACTATTAAAAACATAAAAAGTAGTACAAGCAGAAAATAATACAGAAAATACTTTAATGCCAATCTGTATAAAATACCTGTATTTACAAATAATATGAGGGCGTCCCCGGTGGCTCAGTGGCAAAGAGTCCACTGACCAATGTAAGAAACACAGGTTGTTGCCTGGTCTGGTAAGATCCCACATGCTGAGGGGCAACTAAGCCCAAGAGTCTCAATTTCTAAACCAAAACTCCAGAGCCTAGGAGGTGAAACTACTAAAGCCATTACGTGCTAGAGCCTGGGCTGCAAGACAAGAGCAGCTACCACAATCAGAAGTGTGTGCACTGCAACCAGAGTGGTCACTGCTCTCCAGAACTAGGGAAAAGACACTGAAGCAACGAAGGCAGAGTACAGAAAATAAATATATTTTAAAAATCATAATGTGATTTTTATCATTAATTTTAGGTATGCACTTATTAACAAACTCCAAATTTTATTATTTTATTCCACTAAGAAAATACTGAATCAAGATTAGTAAAGTTGGAAAATTCCCTCATGGTCCAGTGGTTAAGATCTCTCACTTCCACTGCAGGGTTTCAGGTTCAATCCCTACTCAGTGAACTAAGACCCTGGAAGCTGCATCATGTGCTCAAAAAAGAAAAAAAAAATATTAGATGGTGTAACAAAACACTCCCTAGCCCTGACATCTCTTTCTGAACGTTCCATTCCATTCCCAAACACTTAAGTTTTCAAGGAGGTGTTCATTTAGTTTTAAATGTCCTATAAAAAGTCAGAACTGATTTTCCATCACTGGCCACTTTGGCAGATTTTACCATGTACTATACATATTAATGCCTGAGGTCCACCTACAGCTTCTTTACCCTGATTGACAGAGAGCAGACAGCACATCCACATGGGCCTTAAGGAAACCTTGCTGCCCAACAGCACTGAGACCCCATCTCCAACCCATGGGTGAGAAGCCCTGCCCAGGACGGTGCCCAGGGGAGCCTCCTAAAAAGGGCCAGGTCACTGGGTCATGGGGAGACAGGATCTAAGTGGAGAGGACAGGCCCTGAGGGAAGGCCCCAGGTGAGTGTGCATGTACAGGAGTCAGACAGGATACTTCAGAGTCAGACATGATTAGCGAGTCCAGAGAAGGGCATTTCAGGAAGGCAGTGTGAGAATCCACTGAGAATATGACCTTACCGGAGAAAGAGCCATGCCTGACTCCTGTTCTTTCCTCTTCTGGGCTTCTTCATCCATGAGTCTTCACAGTTCTATCATGAAAGTGGAAAATATTCTGTTTAATGCTTAGAGTCAACACATTCCCTTCCTGAGACCCAACCACACACACAGGGAAGCCCTCACCATGTGGAACAGACAGTCCTCTTGGCCCACTGTCTCAGGAGGGATGCAGGACAGTCAACTCCCACAGAAAGACCAACACGGGACTTTCCCACAATTTCCCTCGGATCACACTCCCCTCCTGGTGAGGCCTTATGTACACAGAAGCAGGGGGCACCTCCGCTCATCCCATGATCCCCTTCAGGTCACACAACAGGCCTTGGTCCAGCCCCTCTCAGAGCAGAGTGCCTTCCCCTCCCCCAGGGCTTGATCTGAGTCTTCGAAGTGGAGACTAAGAGCCCTGGTGCTCAATGCAGGATCCGGATCGGAATCATCCACGGCCTGTGCACATTCCTGGGGCAAAGCCCTACATGAGATCTTGAGGAGCGTGTCTTTTGGGGAGGGGTACAAAACATGCCCGGGCAAAATGCCTCATGATCTTATGTGAAGCCTGGGTTGATCACTAGTGAAGGATTAAGGCCAGGCCACCTCCCACTTTCTTCTTTTCCAGCTTTACTGAGACTAACGAGAAGGGTTCTGTGTACATACACCATACACCATGTGATCATGTGACACGTGTACCCTGTGAAACATTTATCACAATCCATGAACCAACACATCCATCACCTCCAAATGCCCATGTTCTGTGTGTGGTAAGAACACTGACAACGTACTCTCCTGACAGATTCCCAGCATGCGGTAACAGAATAGGATTAACTACAGTCAGCGTGCTGCACACGCCTCCCCAGGACGCACTCATTTTACAACTCAAAGTCTGTACCACCCTTCGACCAACATCTCCCCAACCTCCCCACCTTCCAGCCCCAGATAACCACCATCCCACTGTCTGGTACTTGTGAGTTTCACTTTTTTACATTCTGCATATAAGCAAGCACATACAATATCAGTCTTACCCTGTCTGTTCTAATTCATTTAGCATAATATTCTCTACATTCATCCAAGCTGTCCCAGTGACAAAAATCTCCTACATGCGAAGGGATAAGAAAACCTTCCTCAGTGATCAATGCAAAGAAATACAGGAAAACAATACAATGGGAAAGACTAGAGATCTGAAGAAAGTTAGAGATTCCAAGGGAACATTTCATGCAAAGATGGGCACAATAAAGGACAGAAATGGTATGGACCTAACAGCAGCAGAAGATATTAACACATGGCAAGAATACACAGAAGAACTGTACAAAAAAGATCTTCATGACCCAGATAACCACGATTGTGTGATCACTCACCCAGAGCTGCTGGGAGCCAGCGTGGAGAATCCAACCCATGGCAAAGGTCATGAGGAAGAGGCCTGACAGGGCAAAGGCAAGGTCAGGCCTCGAGGGACCCACCCTGGACTTTCTCGAGCATCTACCCCCAAACCAGAGTCTGTCTGCCTTATTGTATTATGCCTTTCACCAACTCTTCTGACACTAACAGGGGGCTATCCCCCACCATCTTTCTCTGGACAAAGTAAACTTAGAGCCTTAGTTAATAAGTCCCCTGGGCATAATAAGAGTGTTCCAATCCAAACCCTTCTGATTACTTTCTAGCTTGCCTGACAGGTTTGTTCAAGACTCCTACAGTTACGCATGTGATTGTTTATGGCCTCCCAACCGTGAGAGGCATGGGAACCCTGTAATATTCTAAAAATACAGAGCTTTTCGGTGAGTTAAGAAATTATTAAAATAGCACTGGTGGAGGGTTTCATTATTGAGCCAATACTTGCTGCTAAGTTTCCATTATGTTTTTGAGAATATACATTAATTAATATACCTGGTATGTGGGGAAAATAAGTTGTAGCCTTTGATTTCAGGGAAGGCAATGGCACCCAACTCCAGTACTCTTGCCTGGAAAATCCCATGGAAGGAGCAGCCTGGAAGGCTGCAGTCCATGGGGTTGCTAAGAGTTGGATACAACTGAGCGACTTCATTTTCACTTTTCACTTTCATGCATTGGAGAAGGAAATGGCAACCCACTCCAGTGTTCTTGCCTGGAGAATCCCAGGGACGGGGGAGCTGGTGGGCTGCCGTCTATGGGGTTGCACAATGTCGGACACGACTAAAGTGACTTAGCAGCAGCAGCAGCAGCAGCCTTAGATTTAACCACATTAGACCTTCAGTTAATAAATACTTTCCATGCTATATAGCCCACTACACCCTTACCCTATAGAATGTAACCTTATCTAGTGCTTTCGGAGAGTGGCACCTGACTTAATAACAGTCACCTTTGGAGAAAATAAGTTTTCTGGTTGACTAATCATCATCAGAAAGGGTCATAAAATATTAGCAGGCCTCTTGGCCAGAAGATGATGTAAATCACCTGAGAACTCTGTATACTGGAAGGAATGCAGAAAGAAAGTGTGGTCTCAATAAGGGTAGGACTGCTGACCCTGCATGACTTCGTATTATCCATTGATCTCTATGTACAACTTAAAGTATAAAAGCTTCCCTGGAAAATAAAGAGATGGACCAGTTTCTTGGAAATCTGGCTCCCCCGTGTCTTCTTTTCTTTCTCTCCTTTTCAGGCTAATTCCCGTCTGGAGTACAGAGGCTCGCTGTGTCTACTTATTTGCCTGGGCTTCTAAGACCTGAACAGGAAGGCACTCTGCGTCTTCACTCCCTCGGGAGACTGGGAGGGCACCTGCGGCCTATGTAGACAGTGCAAGTCCCTTTTCTCAGGGCTTTATTAGCTTCCTGTGTAAACCAAGGAATTTCAGCCTCTTTTCTCCTCTATTTTCTCCACTACACTATTCTTTCCTAATCTCTCTTTCTATCTCTAAATAAATAATCTTATCTAATTGCCGACACCGCCCACACTTCAGATACTCTGGATCCAAGTGGGGCTGGACACGGGTACAGAGCGAGACATCCTGGAATGCAAAGTCAAGTGGGCCTCAGGAAGCACCACTATGAACAAAGCTAGTGGAGGTGATAGAATTCCAGCTGAGCTATTTCAAATCCTAAAAGATGATGCTGTGGAAGTGTTGCACTCAATATGACAGCCAATCTGGAAAACTCAGCAATGGCCACAGGACTGGAAAAGGTCAGTTTTCATTCTAATCTCAAAGAAAGGCAATGCCAAAGAATGTTCAAACTACCTCACAACTATACTCAGTTAAAATGCTAGCAAAGTAATGCTAAAAGTTCTCCAAGCCAGGCAACGGTATGTGAACTAGGAACTTCCAGATGCTCAAGTTGGATTCAGAAAAGGCAGAGGAACCAGAGATCAAATTGCTAACATCCACTGGATCATCAAAAAAGTAAGAGAGTTCCACAAAACATCTACTTCTGCTTTGTTGAATATGCCAAACCCTTTGACTGTGTGGATCACAACAAACTGTGGAAAAATCTTAAAGAGATGGGAATACTAGACCACCTGACCTGCCTCTGAGAAATCTGCACGTGGGTCAAGAGGCAACAGTTAGAACTGGACATGGAATAACCGACTGGTTCCAAATTGCGGAAGGAGTTCATCAAGGCTGCATACTATTACCCTGCTTACTTAACTTACATGCAGAGCACATCATGCGAAATGCTGGGCTGGATGAAGCATAAGCTGGAATCAAGACTGTCGGGATAAATATCAATAACCTCAGATACGCATATGACACCACTCTTATGGCAAAAAGTGAAAAAAACTAAGGAGCCTCTTGATGAAAATGAGAGAGTGAAAAAGTTGGCTTAAAACTCAACATTCAGAAAACTAAGATCATGGCATCTGGTCCCATCACTTCATGGCAAATAGCTGGGCAAACAGTGGAAACAGAGTTAGACTTTATTTTGGGGGGCTCCAAGATCACTACTTACGATGACTGCACAAATGAAATTAAAAGACACTTGCTCCTTGGAAGAAAAGCTATGTCTCTGACCAACCTAGACAGCATATTAAAAAGCAGACAATACCTTACTAATAAAGGTCTGTCTAGTCAAAGCTATGGTTTTTTCAGTAGTCATGTATAGATGTGAGAGTTGGAGTATAAAAGAAAACTGAGTGCCAAAGAATTGATGCTTTTGAACTGTGGTGTTGGAGAAGACTCTTGAGAGTCCCTTGGACAGCAAAGAAATCCAACCAGTCAATCCTAAACAAAATCATTCCTGACTATTCATTGAAGTATTGATGATGAAGCTGAAACTCCAATACTTTGGCCACCTGATGCAAAGAACTGAGTCACTGGCAAAAACCCAGATGCTTAGAAAGATTGAAGGTGGGAAAAGGGGATGACAGGGGGTGAGATGGTTGGATGGCATCACTGATGTGATGGACATGAGTTTGAGTAAGTTCAGGGGGTTGGTGATGGACAGGGAAGCCTGGCGTGCTACACTCCATGAGCTGGCAAACAGTCAGACATGGCTGAGCAACTAAACTGAACTGAATATGCTGTTACAAATATGTGTGTATATTTGCCTGGGTTACCAATGAGGACTTCTCTGGGAGCTCAGAAGGTAAAGAATCTGCCAGCAATGCAGAAGACCCAGATTTGATCCCTTGGTTGGAAAGATCCCCTGGAGAATGGAATGGCAACCCACTCCAGTACTCTTGCCTAGAGAATTCCATGGACAGAGGAGCCTGGCAGGGTACAGTACCTGGGGTCACAAAGAGTGTGACATGCCTGAGTGACTAACACTTACATGTTTTCAACCTGGATCCTGGGGCTCTTTAATCAATAGAAAGAGTTATGAGACCAGAGGGGAATTTCAAGAAAGGCTTTACTGGGACTCTTGCTGCAGTAAGGAGAGACAGAAAAAGAAGTGTGTGTCCTTGCTCCTCCAAAAAAGCGGGGGTGAGCTTATCCCTTTGGTTAAGGCTGGAAGGAAGCTGAGGTGATCTGCCCCGCCTCGGGCCCCCCAGTGGTGTCGTGAGCAGGGATCACGGGAAGTGACCTGATTTTGCTTCTGGAGCTTCAGAAATCAAGCTTGGTTTGTGGTCCTTTTATTATTGTTCAGAATTGCTATCCGCTCATGAATGTGGGTGTAGTTTCTTTGTTCAATTACACTTTCTTTGTGGCCTGTTGCTGAGAAGACGTTCATCCAGGTGCAAGAACTGCAGTGAAAGGTCCCAGGACCCAGCCTGTCTCATACACACATCACAGTTTCATCATCCACTCAGCCGAGAACAGACATTCAGGTTGTTTCTACAACACATGGCTGTTGCGAATCATACAGTATGGGTTACAGGAGTGCAGGTTACTCCTTCAAAATACTGATTTTTGCACAGGACTTCCCTGGTGGTCCAGGGGTGAAGAACCTGCCTAGCTCTGTGGGGGATGTGGGTTCAATAGCTGGTGGGGAAACTAAGATCCCACATGCAGCGGAGCGACTAAGCCTGAGTACCACTCTAGAATTTCAGTGCACTGAAACCAAAGATCCTGCAGGACACAGGTGAAGCCAAATACATAAACAGTTTTTAAAATTTTCCTTTTCTTCGCTACATAATTAGAAGTGAGATTGCACGATCCTATGCATGTTCTATTTTTAATCTTTGGGTAACTCTGTACTGTTTTCCATGTACCATTGACACTGCCTTCAACCGTTTACAACCATTAACTGTACTGTGCATGTACATCTAGACGCCCGAGATCTGTAAAGACGATGAGAGAACAGTAGAGGAATCCACTGGGCTGGCAGCAACAAGTAGCAGCTGCGTCATCTCCAGAATAAGCCTCTGTACGACAGGTTGCTGTGGAGCTGATAATCCTCGGATTCTAAAAACAAGCCTTCACTGCATCATGCAACACTTCTGCCATTAAAGCTGAGGCCCAACCATTACCCTCTGAGGCTGAAAGAAACTTCCAAACCTGCATCTGGGCCAACACACTCCCCAGAGACCTAGTAATAATCCACCCATCCTGCTATGCAACCCCCAGAAGGTTTCAAGCCTTAACAACTCCTGTGTTAATGATGGAATAACATACACGAAGACACCCAAACACCAATCAGACTCAAGACATCTTATCAGTCACAGTGACCCCAGCAGCCCCAAACTGTCATCACCCAAATCTAATAATACAAGACAGATGTGTAGGCTGATGCACACGCCCTAGTGCAACTTCACCATCTTCCAAGGAACATGCCAACTTCTCTCTTTTTAACCTTCCATCTGAAATCTTCATTAGCAACTCAAACTAACAGAAAAAATATAGGTAATCCACAAAGTGATCTCTGGAATTTTAATGACAGTTATTCTATGAGCCTGATCTAGCCCTCCCTAAAGACCCCACAGAATCCACTGTGTGTAAGGGGTGCTGTGGGGCACCTCCTGGATCCCAACCCCCTTCTCTGTGACCACTGTGCCCATCCTCCTGCACCCAGACCTCCCTGTGGGCTCAGCTCAGGCCTTGATTCTAACACACTGCAGGGTAACAGTCCTCAACCCAATTCCACTTCCTTCCTTCCTCCACAGGTGTGATCAAATTTTTCCTAACAAAACCCAGTCATGCAAACCTCAGTCACAGCATCTGTGTCCCAGGGAAACTGAGCTAAGACACTATGGCATGCCCACCATTCCATGCAGCCCACAACTGGCCATGAGCCCACATCCAGGTCCTCTAGGTAGAACTGAGACCACCTTTGTCAACGGTTCCACACACCCCGTGATCCAACAAGTATGAATGTCTCTCTCTTTCTCTTACACACACACACACACACACACACAGATTCACTGGGCTCATCGAGAGACCTACTCTTGCTGCCACAGCCCTCCTGGAGACTCTAACAAGCTCCTCTTCACTTTCCCCCCAGTTTTCTACCCCTTCATGCATGGTTGAACAAGAGGGCTAAACAGCAGAGAGCAAGGGCATGAGGATCGCAACAGAGTTGCGCACAAGCTGCAAATCCAAGGATACTTGGCACTCAGTACAGAGACCAAGGAGCGGGCCCTTCTGGGAAAACCTGCCAGCAACTTGGGACATCAGAAAATTTTACAGGCCCTTGAGATTTGGTTGGATTGAGCTCAGTGAAGAATTAACAAAGATAGAGAGACCCCAGTCTCACTGACCCCTGTTCTCCCCAGTGACAGCTAACTGGAAGATATCCCCGATCTTTAAGGAGAGGGAGACTCCTTCATATGCCCTTTGATTCCAAACCTTCTGGCCACTCTAACCACAGTAAACTCAGCATCCCCTGATCTGAGCAGATAAACTGCTGGAAGGCAGAGCTGCTGTCTAAGATGGCACTCAGTCCCTGGGTGGACAGAGCTTAGAAGACCTGGGGGCTGCAGTGAGCAGTGACACAGCAGACTAAAACATGGGGACACTTCAAGACACTAGATCTATTTGGCTCATTAGGACTCCCCATATCTTTTTGCTTTTCAGTGATTAAGTGTCCACATGGGGTAAGGATCAATTAGAGTTGAAATGTCCAGAACAGATACAGGAACCATCATCACCTACCTTGTCCCCTGTGTCTCCCCTGAGAATTCTTCAGCCCAACCCACATTCCCAGTCCTCCCCCCAGAGTGAGATGCTGTGAGCATCCAGGGGGGAAGAGGAACACATCGAATACTTCAATGGAGGGAAAAGAGGAAAGACTCCAAATAGTCAAAGGACAAGGGCATTTCTGATGAAGGCAATTAATATAGAGGCAGTAAACCTGGTTAATGTAACAGAGAATATGGGAAGGAGGTGGGGAGACCTCGCTGGCCTAGACCTGAAGGAACAGAAAGATCAAGGGCCACGGTGATTAATGATGAAAGGCAGGCATAGAAACTAAGATCCCAAACAGAGAAGGTTTTGGTGTCTATGAACAAGGACTAAGTGAATGTGACCAGGACAGACTGACCATGAGAACGGGGTCAGCTCCCAGGATGAGGCTGGAGACACTGGCAGTGACCTGAGGGTGACAAAGGGCTGTGGAGCCACCTGAGGAGTCAGGATGCTGCCCTGAGGACATGGGGAAGCCAGTGGAGGTGGGAGGCCTCCCTGCAGATTGACCCTTATTCATAGAAGACATCTGCTGATAGTCTATCTCACTCTAAGCATATGTTTCTGCCTCCATCCTACTGTTGTCCTTTTTCATTTTGCAAAACTGGGAACCATTTCAAATTCTAGTAACAACTGGGTTCTCCTTCCAAGAAGAACTGCCACACACAGTCACACACCCAATTTGGCCAATCATTTTAGCGGTCACTGTTGCTCAGATGCTGGACCCGAGGGAAACATCATCAGATTACCTCATTGCTCACTAGTTACCAGATGACATAAAAGAGAGGAAAATGGAGTATCAGATGAACTGCTTAAATTAGGTCGTGACTCTTAATATGAAAGATCACTGACATTCTTCCTAAGTACTCATCAAGACAGTCTACATCTCTTTACTACTTACCAGAAAAATGCTTCGAATATATAACATCAAGAAGGAACAGCAAATGGGCCTCAAATAAACATGAAACAAACCTAAAGTGAATCAGCTTGTTAAAAAATTTTCCACTGAAGAATTAAGGTTTCAAGTGAAAAAAAAATTTTGAGAACACAGCATACTTAGAAAACAATGACATGAGTTAATTACAGGAGGGCAACAAATCTTATTTCAGAAGCCAATAATTCTCTACAAGAAAGTCGGTATTGAATGATCTAATCTATCCCAAGCTACAAAAAGAATTACATGTAAAGGAAGGAGAAAGCAAAAAGGAAAATGATCACAAAGAACATATTTAATGTTCCTGGAAAAGGCATCATGTAGTAAGAGAGTCAGTTCTGCACATGGATGTTATCTTTTAATACAAATAATTATAAAAGGCACAAGGCTTACAGACAGAAGTTTTGCAATTCTCATCTCTATAAAGAAACAAGTTTTAAATTTATTAGATCCTAAAGCCAAAAATCAGGGTGTTCGTTTTGTCACTAAGATGTGTCAGACTCTTGCGATCCCATGGACTATAGCCCGCCAGGCTCTTCTGTCCATGGGATTCTCCAGGCAAGAATACTGGAGTGGTTTGCCATTTCCTTCTCCAGAAGATCTTTCCCACCCAGAAATTGAACTCGGGTCTCCTGCATTGCAGGTAGATTCTTTACCGACTGAGCTATGAGGTAAGTCAAAAATGAATATATCACGACTTCATAATCCTTATCCAACCAATTCAGCACTCTCCTGGATCCAGTCCCCTCCCCCACCTGCACACTACTTGTTTCCACTTCATTTACTTCATCTGCTTCCCTACTTCTTTCTCCGTCTCCCTTTCTCTTCCCCTCTGCTCTCTGGCTGTCCTCCTCTCTACTTCTTCCCTGACTCTCATCCGGCCTCGCTGCCATCTGTTCCCTGTAAAATGCTTCTAATCCAACCTCCTGATGATTCTAAATCTTCCATGAATTTCTGCCTTTCTTCCTCCACCTCTGCCCTCCCTTCCTCCCAACTCTCTGGCATCCCCAAGTGGCTATGCTTCCTTTCACCTTGCTTGCTTTCTCAGCTCCTCCAATTACTGGATGTGAGTGAAAGTCGCTCAGTCCTGATGACTCTTGCGACCCCATGGCTGTAGTCCGTGGAATTCTCCAGGTCAGAATACTGGAGTGGGTAGCTGTTCCCTTCTCCAGGGGATCTTCCCAACCCAGGGATCGAACCCAGGTCTCCCGCATTGCCAGCGGATTCTTTACTAGCTGAGCCACGAGGGAAGCCCGATCACTAGGAGTCCCCTTTCTCTCCCAGCAGGATATTGCTCTGTAAGCCAAGGTTCCAACTCTTGTATCCCCTCTGTGGGCTCTCTGTGAACCGCCTCTCCACTGTCGCCCTTTTTGGGACCCCTGATTTACAGCCCCTCTACTTGAAGGCTATAGAAGGGGTCGGCAGAGGATCAGATGCTTAGATAGCATCCCTGGACTCAATGAACATGAATTTGAGCAAACTCAGAGATACAGGCGTCGCCAAGACTGGGACTGAACAACACCTTCCTATTTTGCTTACCTTTAACTCTCCGGAGAGTCTGCTTTTCTCTAAACTTCTCTCCTTGCCTACCTGCAACTTTCAAGACTTCCTCTCTTTCATGTTGCCGTCTCTTCGCAAGTTCCTCACCAATTTTCTTGTCATCGATTCTTCCTCAGGCTTTTTTCAGTTTTCTCTTTCTCTCAATGTCTTTGCTTCTCATAACACCACACCCCACCCCACCACACCCCCACTATTTACGGGAATGGCGACTGAATAAGAAGTCCTCCTCCTGCAAGAGCCAAATTCAAGCTGGTGGAATCTGGCAGGGAAGAACCACGGGGGTCAAGTGGCTGGCCCAGGTCACCCACTCCGACACAGGATCAGGAGAAAGGTCGTTATGAAGACAAGGCCCGCTAAGATGGCGGAGGAATAGGAAGGGAAGACCACTTTCTCCCTCACAAATTCCTCAAAAGATCATTTCAACACGGAGCAAACTCCACAAAACAACCTCTGAATGCAGGCAAAGGACATCAGGCAACCAGAAAAGCAGATCATTGTCTTCAAAAACAGGTAGGAAAAAATATAAAAGACAAGAAAAGAGACAAAGGAGGTGGGGAGGGAGCTCCGTCCCGGGAAGGGAAGCCCGTCCTGGGAAGAGAATTCTAAGAGAGGTTTCCAAACACAAGGAAACACTCTCCCTGCCGAGTCTGTGGCGAGCCTTGGAAACACAGAGGGCAACATAACAGGAAGAAAAAACAAATAAATAATTAAAACCAACAGATTACAAGCCCAACAGTAACTCCCCCAGCGGAAAAGCAGCGCAGAGGTCTGCATCCGCCACTAGCAAGTGGGGGCAGGGCAGGGAAGCGCGGGAGGCGCGGGCTGCCGTGCTAGGTAAGAATCGGGCAGAAACGCCCCACGCGTAACCAGAGCGATCGAACTTGGGCTAGCAAACCAGACTGGGGGATAGCTACCACGCGAAAAGCTGGAACATAAAACGCCGCCAGGACCACGCACAGAACAAAGGACGGAATGGAAATAGCTGGCTGCAGACCATCTCCCACCGGGGACAGGCAGCCAGAGCTGTGGGGACTGGAAAGGGACAATCGCAGCCCTGGAGAGACTTTACCTAACAAACCGCAGACAGGCTTCTTTGCTGAGACTTCAGGGGGAGCAGGACAGTCACCATCTGCCTCACAAGGAGCGCCAGCAGTACACCCAGAAAATTGAGCAGTAGAGACAGAGAAGGGGACAAGTCGCGGCGACCGCGCTCGCCAAGCTCCTGAGCTGCTCAGACCTGGGAGGGGCGCAGGGCGCAGGGTGCAGTCCCAACTGAGTCTGTGCCTCTGAGCGCTACCTGGGCGCCAAACCTGAGCGGCTTGGACAGGGGAGGTGCGCGCAGCCTGGGGCCGGCCTCGGACGTTTCCCGGCTGAGCACCGTGGAGCCGGAGCGGTTTGTGCGCCGTGGCGGGGGACAGGTCCAGCGGGGCTGAGACGCTGTATGTGCACGACAGTGCTATTTGTTTGCAGCATCCCCCCCTCCCCACAGCGCGACTGAACTAGTTAGCCTAAAAAAAAAAAAAAGTGTCCAGCACCACCCCCCTGTGTCAGGACGGAATTCAGACACTGAAGAGACCAGCAAACAGAAGAAGTCAAACAGAGGGAACCGCCTTGGAAGTGACCCCACACGGCCCATAACATCAGAGAAGGGCCAGATATATCTTCACTATTTTTACAATCATTCCTTTTTTTTTTCTTCTTTCTTTTTTTTTTCTAACTTTTTAAAAATTGTTAAGTCTTCTATTTCTCCTCTAATTTTTAATTTCTATAATTTACTATTACTTTTCAAAAAAAAAAAAAAGACTACTTTTTTTAAGGCAAACACCATATATAGTCTTTGTGTGGTTGTTGTTGGTATTTCTTTTTTAATCTTGTGGTTTTTTTTTCTTTTTTTTCTTATTATTTTTTTCTTTTTTCTTTTTTTCTTTCTTCTTTCTGCTTCTTCTCTTTAATATGGTATTTTTGAAAATCCAACCTCTACTCTAGGTTTTTTAATCTTTGCTTTTCGGTTTTTGTTGTCAATTTTGTACATTTCAAAACCCAATTTTACCTGACAGAGAGATTACTGGCTTGACCACTCTCTCCTCCTTTTGGACTCTCCCTTTTCTCCACCAGGTGGCCTCTGTCTCTCCCCTCCCCCCATCTCTTCTATATCCAACTCTGTGATTCTCTGTGTGTTCTAGATGGTGGAGAACACCTAAGGAACTGATTACTGGCTGGACTTGTCTCTCTCCTTTTCATTACTCTCTCTTACCCTCCTGGCCACCTCTGTCTACTTCCTCCCTCTCCTCTTGCCTGTATAACTCCGTGAATACCTCTGAGCAGTCCAGACTATGGAGCGCACATAAGGAAGTGACTATTGTCTAGCTTGCTCTCTCCTCTTTTGATCTCACCGCATCTCATTCCAGTCACCTCTAACTACCCCCTCCCTCTTCTCTTCTCCATGTAACCCAGTGAACCTCTCTGCGTGTCCCTCAATGTGGAGAAACCTTTCATCTTTAACCTAGATGTTTTATCATCAGTGCTGTATAGATGGAGAAGTCTAGAGACCACTGTAAAAATAAAACCAAAAACCAGAAGCAGGAGGCTTAAGTCCAAAGCTTGAGAACAGCAGAGAACTCCTGAATTCAGGGAACATTAAGCAATAGGAGCTCATCAAATGCCTCCATACCTACACTGAAACAAAGCTCCACCCAAGGGCCAACAAGTTCCAGAACAAGACATATCACACAAATTTTCCAGCAACACAGGAACACACCCCTGAGCTTCAATATACAGGCAGCTCAAAGTTACTCCAAAACTTTAGACGTCTCATAACCCATTACTGGTCACTCCACTGCACTCCAGAAAGAAGAAACCCAGCTCCACCCACCGGACCTCCAACACAAGCCTCCCTAACCAGGAAACCTTGACAAGCCACTGATACAACCCCACCCACAGTGAGGAAGCTCCACAATAAAGAGAACTACACAAATTCCCAGAATATAAAAAGGCCATCCCAAACGCAGCAATATAACCAAGATGAAGAGACAGAGGAATACTCAGCAGGTAAAGGAACAGGAGAAATGCCCACCAAACCAAACAAAAGAGGAAGAGATAGGGAATCTACCTGAGAAAGAATTCCGAATATTGATAGTGAAAATGATCCAAAATCTTGAAATCAAAATGGAATCACAGATAAATAGCCTAGAGACAAGGATTGAGAAGATGCCAGAAAGGTTTAACAAGGACCTGGAAGAAATAAAAAAGAGTCAATATACAATGAATAATGCAATAAATGAGATCAGAAACACTCTGGAGGCAACAAATAGTAGAATAACAGAGGCAGAAGATAGGATTAGTGAAATAGAAGATAGAATGGTAGAAATAAATGAATCAGAGAGAAAAAAAGAAAAACGAATTAAAAGAAATGAGGACAATCTCAGAGACCTCCAGGACAATATGAAATGCTCCAACGTTCGAATTATAGGAGTCCCAGAAGAAGAAGACAAAAAGAAAGACCATGAGAAAATCCTTGAGGAGATAATAGTTGAAAACTTCCCTAAAATGGGGAAGGAAATAATCACACAAGTCCAAGAAACCCAGAGAGTTCCAAACAGGATAAACCCAAGGCGAAACACCCCAAGACACATATTAATCAAATTAACAAAGATCAAACACAAAGAACAACTATTAAAAGCAGCAAGGGAAAAACAACAAATAACACACAAGGGGATTCCCATAAGGATAACAGCTGATCTCTCAATAGAAACTCTTCAGGCCAGGAGGGAATGGCAAGACATACTTAAAGTGATGAAAGAAAATAACCTACAGCCCAGATTACTATACCCAGCAAGGATCTCATTCAAATACGAAGGAGAAATCAAAAGCTTTACAGACAAGCAAAAGCTGAGAGAATTCAGCACCACCAAACCAACTCTCCAAAAAATTCTAAAGGATATTCTCTAGACAGGAAACACAAAACGGGAGTATAAACCCGAACCCAAAATAATAAAGTAAATGGCAATGGGATCATACTTATCAATAATTACCTTAAATGTAAATGGATTGAATGCCCCAACCAAAAGGCAAAGACTGGCCGAATGGATACAAAAACAAGAACCCTCTATATGCTGCTTACAAGAGACCCACCTCAAAACAAGGGACACATACAGACTGAAAGTGAAGGGTTGGAAAAAGATATTCCATGCAAATAGAGACCAAAAGAAAGCAGGAGTGGCAATACTCATATCCGATAAAATAGACTTTAAAACAAAGGCTGTGAAAAGAGACAAAGAAGGCCACTACATAATGATCAAAGGATCAATCCAAGAAGAAGATATAACAATTATAAATATATATGCACCCAATATAGGAGCACCGCAATATGTAGGACAAATGCTAACAAGTATGAAAGGGGAAATTAACAACAACACAATAGTGGGAGACTTTAATACCCAACTCACACCTATGGACAGATCAACTAAACAGAAAATTAACAAAGAAACGCAAACTTTAAATGATACATTAGACCAGTTAGACCTAATTGATATCTATAGGACATTTCACCCCAAAACAATGAATTTCACCTTTTTCTCAAGTGCTCATGGAACCTTCTCCAGGATAGATCACATCCTGGGCCATAAATATAACCTTGATAAATTCAAAAAAAATCAAAATCATTCCAAGCATCTTTTCTGACCATAATGCACTAAGATTAGATCTCAATTACAGGAGGAAAACTATTAAAAATTCCAACATATGGAGGCTGAACAACACGCTTCTGAATAACCAACAAATCACAGAAGAAATCAAAAAAGAAATCAAAATATGCATAGAAACTAATGAAAATGAAAACACAACAACCCAAAACCTGTGGGACACTATAAAAGCAGTGCTAAGAGGAAAGTTCCTAGCAATACAGGCATACCTCAAGAAACAAGAAAAAAGTCAAATAAATAACCTAACTCTACACCTAAAGCAACTAGAAAAGGAAGAATTGGAGAACCCCAGAGTTAGCAGAAGGAAAGAAATCTTAAAAATTAGGGCAGAAATAAATGCAAGAGAAACAAAAGAGACTATAGCAAAAATCAACAAAGCCAAAAGCTGGTTCTTTGAAAGGATAAATAAAATTGACAGACCATTAGCCAGACTCATCAAGAAGCAAAGAGAGAAAAATCAAATCGATACAATTAGAAATGAAAATGGAGAGATCACAACAGACAACACAGAAATACAAAGGATCATAAGAGAGTACTATCAGCAATTATATGCCAATAAAATGGACAACCTGGAAGAAATGGACAAATTCTTAGAAAAGTACAATTTTCCAAAACTGAATCAGGAAGAAATAGATAATCTTAACAGACCCATCACAAGCACAGAAATTGAAACTGTAATCAGAAATCTTCCAGCAAACAAAAGCCCAGGTCCAGACGGCTTCACAGCTGAATTCTACCAACAATTTCGAGAAGAGTTAACACCTATCCTACTCAAACTCTTCCAGAAAATTGCAGAAGAAGGGAAACTTCCAAACTCATTCTATGAGGCCACCATCACCCTAGTACCAAAACCTGACAAAGATACTACAAAAAAAGAAAACTACAGGCCAATATCACTGATGAACATAGATGCAAAATCCTCAACAAAATTCTAGCAATCAGAATCCAACAACACATTAAAAAGATTGTACACCATGACCAAGTGGGCTTTATCCCAGGGATGCAAGGATTCTTCAATATCCGCAAATCAATCAATGTAATTCACCACATTAATAAATTGAAAAATAAAAGCCATATGATTATCTCAATAGATGCAGAGAAGGCCTTTGACAAAATTCAACATCCATTTATGATAAAAACTCTTCAGAAAGCAGGAATAGAAGGAACATACCTCAACATAATAAAAGCTATATATGACAAACCCACCGCAAACATTATCCTCAATGGTGAAAAATTGAAAGCATTTCCCCTAAAGTCAGGAACAAGACAAGGGTGCCCACTTTCACCACTACTATTCAACATAGTTCTGGAAGTTTTAGCCACAGCAATCAGAGCAGAAAAAGAAACAAAAGGAATCCAAATTGGAAAAGAAGAAGTAAAACTCTCACTGTTTGCAGATGACATGATCCTCTACATAGAAAACACTAAAGACTCTACCAGAAAATTACTAGAGCTAATTAATGAATATAGTAAAGTTGCAGGATATAAAATCAACACACAGAAATCCCTTGCATTCCTATACACTAATAATGAGAAAGTAGAAAAAGAAATTAAGGAAACAATTCCATTCACCATTGCAACAAAAAGAATAAAATACTTAGGAATATATCTACCTAAAAAAACTAAAGACCTATATATAATAGTGATAAAAGAAATCAAAGAGGACACTAATAGATGATAAAAGAAATCAAAGAGGACACTAATAGATGGAGAAATATACCATGCTCATGGATCGGAAGAATCAATATAGTGAAAATGAGTATACTACCCAAAGCAATTTACAAATTCAATGCAATCCCTATCAAGCTTCCAGCGATATTTTTCACAGAACTAGAACAAATAATTTCAAGATTTGTATGGAAGTACAAAAAACCACGAATAGCCAAAGCAATCTTGAGAAAGAAGAATGGAACTGGAGGAATCAACTTGCCTGACTTCAGGCTCTACTACAAAGCCACAGTCATCAAGACAGTATGATATTGGCACAAAGACAGAAATATAGATCAATGGAACAAAATAGAAAGCCCAGAGATAAATCCACACACATATGGACCCCTTATCTTTGACAAAGGAGGCAAGAATATACAATGGAGTAAAGACAATCTCTTTAACAAGTGGTGCTGGGAAAACTGGTCAACCACTTGTAAAAGAATGAAACTAGACCACTTTCAACACTGCACACAAAGATAAACTCAAAATGGATTAAAGATCTAAATGTAAGACCAGAAACTATAAAACTCCTAGAGGAAAACATAGGCAAAACACTCTCCGACATAAACCACAGCAGGATCCTCTATGATCCACCTCCCAGAATTCTGGAAATAAAAGCAAAAATAAACAAATGGGACCTAATTAAAATTAAAAGCTTCTGCACAACAAAGGAAAATATAAGCAAAGTGAAAAAACAGCTTTCCGAATGGGAGAAAATAATAGCAAATGAAGCAACTGACAAACAACTAATCTCAAAAATATACAAGCAACTCCTGCAGCTTAATTCCAGAAAAATAAATGACCCAATCAAAAAATGGGCCAAAGAACTAAATAGACATTTCTCCAAAGAAGACATATGGATGGCTAACAAACACATGAAAAGATGCTCAACATCACTCATTATTAGAGAAATGCAAATCAAAACCACAATGAGGTACCACTTCACACCAGTCAGAATGCGATCCAAAAATCTGCAAGCAATAAATGCTGGAGAGGGTGTGGAGAGAAGGGAACCCTCCTACACTGTTGGTGGGAATGCAAACTAGTACAGCCACTATGGAGAACAGTGTGGAGATTCCTTAAAAAATTGCAAATAGAACTACCTTATGACCCAGCAATCCCACTGCTGGGCATACACACTGAGGAAACCAGAATTGAAAGAGACACATGTACCCCAATGTTCATCGCAGCATTGTTTATAATAGCCAGGACATGGAAACAACCTAGATGTCCATCAGCAGATGAATGGATAAGAAAGCTGTGGTACATATACACAATGGAGTATTACTCAGCCGTTAAAAAGAATACATTCGAATCAGTTCTGATGAGATGGATGAAACTGGAGCCAATTATACAGAGTGAAGTAAGCCAGAAAGAAAAACACCAATACAGTATACTAACACATATATATAGAATTTAGAAAGATGGCAATGATGACCCTGTATGCAGGACAGCAAAAAAGACACAGATGTGTATAACGGACTTTTGGACTCAGTGGGAGAGGGAGAGGGTGAGATGACTTGGGAGAATGGTATTGAAACATGTATAATATCATGTAAGAATCGAATTGCCAGTCTATGTATGATGCAGGATATGGCACGCTTGGGGCTGGTACGCGGGGATGACCCAGAGAGATGTTGTGGGGAGGGGGGTGGGAGGGGGGTTCATGTTTGGGAACACATGTACACCCGTGGTGGATTCATGTCAATGTATGGCAAAACCAATACAGAATTGTAAAGTAAAATAAAAAATAAATAAATTTAGAAACTGAAAAAAAAGAAAAAAAAAAATGAAGACAAGGCCCGAGGAGACACAGGCGCTGAGAGGGAGTGGGTCTCAGGAGCGGGGCACGCTCCCCAGAATCCCAGGACCTGGGAGAGGACGTGGACTCCAGGAGCCGAGAAGGAGAGGCTGAGGATCGCGGAGCGTAAATACCCACCTTGTGGAAGAGAATTTTATGCGGTGCAGGAAGTGCAGAGGGGACAGTAAATGGTTTTAAGAGGGAAGGAGGTGCCCGGCTTCAATGCAGACTTTAAATCAAAAGGGAAGTGCCCCTTCACCGCTCACGGAGACGTCTGAATTTGCTGGGGTTGGGATGGGCGCGGGGATTTAGAGTCAGCAGAGACCCTCAGACCCGGGGTACCGAGGGAAGTCGAGAGAGAGCGGCACGTGTGACTAAGAAAGAGAGAAACTCACAGCTGCACCGCCGGCTCTCCGCTTCCGGATGTGGGAAGCTGCAGGGGCCTGCAGTGAAACGGCGGGGGCGGCCTGGGGAAGCGGCCTAAAGGGAGACAAGCTGTCAGGGTGCGGGTCGTGGAGGGAAGCCGGGTCTGCCCTGCACCTTGGGAAGGTGAGGCGGGCGGGGCCGAACAATTCAATAGTGTACTCTCTGAGGAAGATGACTGCAGGAAATCAAAAGCCGTCTGCTTCCTGGAAGGGAAGTTAAAAAGCAAAGGCATCACACTGACAACAAAGGTCCCTATACTCAAAATAACGTAATGTTAGTCGCTCAGTCGTGTCCGACTCTTTGCGACCCCATGGAGTTGGACTCCTCTGTCCACCAGGCTCCTCTGTCCCGGGAATTCTCCAGCCAAGAATACTGGAGTGGGTGCCTATTTCCTTCTCCAGGGGAGCTTCCTGACCTATGGATCAAACCATGTCTCCTGCAATGCAGGCACATTTTTTACTGCCTGAGACACCAGGGAAGCTCAGATATAATGTAAGTGCGATGGAAATAGTTGAGATGAGTGGCAAATTCAAGTTGTGCTTTTTGGAATATCATGGATTTTTTCCCACAAATATTTTCCATGCTTCGATTGAATCCATTGATATGCAGATATGAAGGGTCGACTGTATTTTCTTCTCTCCAAATATCAAATTCTTAGCAAATATGTAATATCATATACAGTTTCAAATTAAATTCACGGGTTTTTTGTTTGATTTTGCTTTAACCTGTCACATAACATACTGCCGTTGAGTCTTTGGATGTGGCATCTAACCAAAAACAGCTGCATATGGTAACCCTCTGTATGAGAGGTGTAAACAGGTAAAAAGACATTTTTGTGGACTACTTTTAAAACATGATAAATGGCATTGTCAACATTATTCACGACTTAAATATTATATATACATTACAGATCATCTCCATTTCAACAATTATGTAAGGGGAACACTGCTGCTGCTGCTACTGCTGCTGCTAAGCCGCTTCAGTCGTGTCCGACTCTGTGCGACCCCATAGACGGCAGCCCACCAGGCTCCCCCATCCCTGGGATTCTCTAAGCAAGAATACTGGAGTGGGTTGCCATTTCCTTCTCCAATGCATAAAACTGAAAAGTGAAAGTCAAGTTGCTCAGTCGTGTACGACTCTTTGCGATTCCATGGACTGCAGCCTACCAGGCTCCTCTATCCATGGGATTTTCCAGCAAGAGTACTGGAGTGGGGTGCCATTGCCTTCTCCGAAGGGGAACACTAGAAAATAAAAATTTTATCATGTTCTTATGCAGTGCTTAAGCAACTGAATGTTTTATCTGAAGAGCCTATGATATAAAAATTAGAATCAAAGTTTTGCATTTTGAATGCTGGTCCATAAAGAAGGCTGAACATAGAAGAATTCATGTTTTTGGACTGTAGTGCTGAAGAGGACACCTTGGACAGCAGGGCGAGTCATCTAGGACCATCAATCTCTTGGGGCTGCTTTGAGGAGGGCAGGAAGAACTCCATTTTGAGCCCTGTCACCCATCTTAAGAGAGCAGCTGAACTGGGCCTGAACTTTGCCCAAGAATGAGGAAACCATCCTTAAAGGAAAACCAGGTCTCCTTGGAGACCTCTCTTCCCACAGATGACAAAGACTGGAGTTAAGGTCAGGCTGCCCTGGTTAGATTAACAATGAAGATATCCCCCTTGAAGTATAATCACTGTTCCCCTTTAACTTTAATTGTTAGTTCTCCCTACACCTACATGTTGTAAAACTAAATCATATTCATCAAAAAAAGTTGCGAACATGTAAACACTCACTCAGTGAGGGATATAAAACCGAGTCTCTTGAAAATGTCGGGGTCCTTGTTCAGAACTGATTCCCCTGAGACGTGCTGGGGTAATAAACTGTTCTCCACTGTCTTGACTGTCCTCCGAGGTGTGCTTTGCGACTCTGGATTCTCATTTTTCCATAACAAATCCTAAAGGAAATCAACCCTGAATATTCCCTGGAAGGACTGATGCTGAATCTGAAGCTCCAATACTTTGGCTATCTGATGTGAAGAGCCGAATCACTGGAAAAGACCCTGATGCTGGGAAAGATGGAAGGCAGGTGGAAAAGAGGATGGGATGGTTGGATGTCATCACAGACTTGATGGACAGGAGTTTGAGCAAGTTCCGGAGATGGTGAAGGGCAGGGAACCCTGCCTGGTGCAGTCTATACGGTTGCCAAGAGTCCAACAGGACTGAGCGACTTAACAGGAGCCTGGCAGGCTACAGTCCCTGGGGATCTCAAAGAGATCTGACTGAGCACTGCGACCATTTTCTATTTCTCTTTGATTCTAATGCTCATACAAGTAACCAGCATCACTGAAAATAATCTCCTAAAATGAAATCTTTGTAGTCAATTTACTACCATGATCATATAAAACAGAAAGTGAAAGTGAAGTCACTCAGCCGTGTCCGACTCTTTGCGGCCCCCTGGACTGTGGCCCTCCAGGCTCCTCCGTCCATGGGATTCTCCAGGCAAGAATACTGGAGTGGGTTGCCATTTCCTTCTCCAGGATATAAAACAGAAAAGGACAATAATACGCCTCCCTAACACTTGAGAAAGAACTTCAGCTAAAGCACCAGTCCCAAAGCTGAAATTCGAAACTAGTTCCTGAACACGTGATTTGATACTTATAAAATTATCAAGTGCCACGTCATCATTAAAATGACTTTTTCCTTATAAATTACTATGTATTTCGTGCACTGTATCTGTTAACTCAGGATCTTACATCGAGAGGAAATCAGACCCTGGGCCTCTCACAGCAAAGGCTGAATTTATTTGGGCTAGAGGAAGGGGTTGGGGAATAGGGAGGTGTGAAGTGACTGGAGACTACGGATAGGGAGGAGAGGGGACCCCACAGGCGCAGCTTAACAACAAAAACAAAAACAAGTACCTGACGTTTCCAATGGTCAACCGCACCTACCAAGACTCAGCTTTGGGATCTGGCTGTAGAATCGCTTGCATCAAAGCGAGGATGCGACACTCCTCAGCCATTGGTATCAGAAGAATGCCACAGTGAAGGGTGGCGCGTAGGGCACACGCATGCGCCTGGGCGTGAGGGGCGGGGTGTAGGACACGCACCTGTGCCTGGGCTTGTGAGGGGCCTAGTGAGCAGGCTGAGCCGGGCCAAGAGGACACCTGCTGTGTTCTTCCTTTGGGTTCCCAGGTATATTGTCATGGTTTAGTACATTAGGGTCTTTCCTGTCTTGTGTTGCATCATTGATTTCTCATAACTGTAACAGTTTTAAAGTAAAAACTTAAAATTCTGTGGGATAATTGCCCTGGAGACTAAGATTTCCTCTTAACTGGGTTCCTATTGATGAGGCTGAAGCAGTTCAGTATGGGAACTGAAACCTGGTGTGGTGGCCAGGCTGGGGGGGGAGGCGGGGGATGGGGTGGGTGGGGGTTGATGTGGGGTGGTGGCTGGACCCAGAAATATTCCTGCAATTACAATTAATTTAAGCAGTTTAAGTAAATAAGAACTGGCTTTGTGTAGGGATGACAAGCTGGAATGTGAAACACACAGCTCTTAGTAACACCTCATAGTAACACCCAGGAGAAAAATATCTTGACATTCCACTTCTTCAAAGATCAAGCTTATTAGTCACTGCAGCAGCCCAACCACAATGCACCCTGAGGGGAATGCAGGCTGGAGCAAAACAGGTACCATTCTGAGCTTCTGACATAGTAGCCTTGGTAAATCAGGAACAGCCTCTTGGACCCATCGTCCTCCTCAGGAAGTCCAGGTAAGTTTAGGGGAATCTCTCCTGGTTTTCAGATCTCCCACTTATGGGGTGATGACCGCAAATTTTATTTCACAGGGTATTAACAGTTAAAAGACACAGGAGGATCCTGGTTGAAAGATACTGGGATTCGCTCAGTTGAAAGCCACTCAGTGACACTTCCCTGGTGGTCCAGTGATAAAGAATCCACCTGCCAAAAAAAAAAAAAGAATCCACCTGCCAATGCATGGGACACAGGTTTGATCCCTGGTCTGGGAGGATACCATGTGCCTTGGAGCAACTAAGCCCAAGCAACACAAGTACTGAGTCTGTGCTCTAAAGCTTGTGCTCTGCAACAAGAGTAGCTATAGCAGTGAGAAGCCAGCACAGCAATTAGAGTCGTTCCTGCTTGCTGCAACTAGAGAAAGCCCACGTGCAGCTTTCTCTACTGCAGTGAAAGGCTCAGCACAGCCGAAAGAAAAAAAGACATTGAGGAATCTGGACTGACCCAAACAAGGAAATTCAGAATGCCAGTCTCCAACCAAACACCAGCCACGTTTATGTATTTTATGTACAGAATTTATAGCCCCTGCTCGCTGCAAGGAGAGAAAAGCCAAGGCACAGTGAAGACCCAGCATGGTCAAAAATAAAATTTAAAAGTTATTAAAGAAGAGAGAAAAAATTTCCTGTAATGAGAATTACATTCTTCTTTATAGAAACTGTTTCTATTCCATGCTTTTGATGCTTATGATGACATAGCTTCAACTACTTTTGAGAAAAACTTGTTTACGTTGTCACATACATATAAACATCATAAGTGAAAACTTCCTCAATGTAATGGAATGTCAAAAATTACTAGATGATCACTTGACAGTAATTAGGCAGTTTTAGTTTTTATTTACAAATCATATATTCTCTCTTTCCTTTTCTGTCTGTTTCCAAAAGCTCCGTCAGATGTGGACAACAAAGCAGACTACAAAATAACATCTTGAGAAAACATTACAATTTAGTTTCACCAAAATTATCACCAAATTGCACTATTATAAATATTTCTATGTGTATTAACTGACTGAACTCAAGTCCTAAAGGAACTTTCTTCATGTTAATAGGGCAGCTACTATGTGCCCTGTCATTGTCTTCTGTGCATTTTCACATTACAAAAGTCTCAAACTAACCCACTGACTTATGTATTTGTTAGTGTAAGGCAGAGAAGAAATGTAAATTAA
>NW_024070197.1:6611630-6709003 GCF_014754425.2 Oryx dammah
CAGCCTCCCTGGTGATCCTCAATCTCCCTGTATTTCTGCCTTTCTTCCTCCACCTCTGCCCTCCCTTCCTCCCAACTCTCTGGCACTCCCAAGTGGTTATGCTTCCTTTCAGCTCGCTTTTTCTCTCAGCTCCTCCAAATCTTTAGAAGTCCCCTTTCTCTCCCGGCAGGATATTGTTGCTCTGGTCCCAACTCTTGTATCCCCTTTGCAGGCTGTCTGTGTAAACTGCCTCTCCACTGTTGCCCTCTTTTGGACCCCTGATTTACAGACGCTCTCCCTTGAAGGCTATAGAAGAGGGCGGCAGAGGATGAAATGGTTGGATACCATTCCTGGACTCAATGGACATTTATTTGAGAAAACTCTGGGAGATCCAAGGCTCGCAGAGTCGGAAAGAAGCACCACATCTCCCTAAGGTGCTCACCCTTGACGCTCCAGAGATCCTGCTTTTCTCTGAATTTCTCTCCTTTCCCCACCCGCTCCCTTCAAGGCTCATTCTCTTTCATGAAGCTGTCTCTTTCAAGTTCCTCACAAGCCTCCTCACTGCCATCACTTGTCCCACAGGCTTTTCTCAATTTTCCATTTCTCTAGGAGTCGCTGTCTCTGCTACTTCTGATCCCGCCTTCCGCCCACTACTAACAGGGTAGGAGACTGAATAGGAAAGGCCCTCCCGCAAGAGCCAAATTCCAGCGGGTGGTATTTGGGGCTGAAGAACCATGGGCATCAAGTGGCTGGTTCAGGTCACGTCCCCCTGAAGAACCTAAGCTACCCCATTTTGTTTAAAAAAGACTCCATTTTAGAGTCCCGAGGAAAGAGTCTTTGGAAATCCCCTGACCTCACCCCACCACCTGCGAGCCAATCAGATCCCAGATCAGGATCTCCTGACTTTACCTTCAGGACTTATGACCTGCCCAGGAAATTCAAATTAGGCCCAGGAAATGGGAACCAATCAGAACCTGTGGCCAGCCCGGGAAATGAACACCAATCAGAAACCAACACATAACCCTTCCACAGAAGGTAACATTTTTCGCGCGAGAATACCCTATATAAAGCAATGAAACCCAGAGTTCGAGGCTCCTTCCTGCAGCTGCTGCGTCGGTGTCAGTGGGAGCCCCAGCTCGAGCTTGGTAATAAAAACTCTCTTGCTTTTGCCTCAGATATGGCTCCTTGGTGGTGATTGGGAGATTTCACGACTTGGGCATAACACCCCTACCAGGGACCAGGGGAAAGGTCACTCTGAAGGGCAGAAGGACTGGCCTGAGGAGACATGAGAACAGAGGGGCTGGGAGGGAGAGAGGTCTCAGAGCGGGGAGAGCTCTCCAGAATCCCAGGACCTGGGAGAGAACACGGCCTCTCCGGGAGCGGGGCGGCCGGCGAGGCTTCCAGGGCCTGAGGAGAGGCTGAAGAACGTGGAGCGAATAAACCACCTCACCTAATAGAATTCTGTGTGGTGCAGAAAGGGTAGAGGGGTCAGTGAGGTCAGTAAACAGCTTTAAGCCAGAAAAAGTGCAAAACGCAGAGTTTCAATGTTCCAAAAGCAGGAACCAGCTTCAGTGTGGACTTTAAACCAAAAGGCAGGTGCCCCTTCGCCGCTGACGGAGATGTTTGAATTTGCTGAGCATGGTGGGGCAGGATTGGGTATTCAGAGTCAGTACTGACCCTCAGACCCGGGGTACAAAGAAAGGAGACTGCGAGAGGCAGGTTTGACTCCAAAGACAGAAACTCACACTGCACTGGGACCTCCACTTGCCGCTCTCCACTTCCGCGTGTGTCACAGTGCCGCACGCGCAGAAAGATAGCTGGACGGCCTGCAGGCGGGGCCTGGCCATAGTGCAGTACGCGGTGGAGAGAAGCCTGACCAGCCGGACCTTTGGAATGTGAGGCGGAACCTCCATGAACAAGGGGCGGGCCATTTTGGATGGGCGGGAGGGGCGTGGCAGAGAATCCTGGTGTGGCTAGGTGCGGCAACTTGGCTGGGCAGGGCCAGGCGACTCGGTGGGGCGCGGCCCCGGGGAGCATGTGGGCGCAGCGCCACACGTTGAGGAAGGGTGACTCGGTATAGGGGGGGCAAAGCATCCTGGCGCACCGGGCAGTTCAGTTCAGTGCAGGGCAGTCGCTCAGTCATGTCCGACTCTGCGACCGCATGAACCACAGCTCGCCAGGTAACTCTGTCCATCACCAACTCCCAGAGTCCACCCAAACCCATGTCCGTTGAGTCGGTGATGCTATCCAGTCATCTCATCTGTCGTCCCCTTCTCCTCCTGCCCTCAATCCTTCCCAGCATCAGGGTCTTTTCAAATGAGTCAGCTCTTCACATCAGGTGGCCAAAGCATTGGAATTTCAGCTTCAGCATCAGTCCCTCCAATGAACACCCAGGACTGATCTCTTTAGGATGGACTGGTTGGATCTCCTTGCAGTCCAAGGGACTCTCAAGAGTCTTCTCCAACACCACAGTTCAAAAGCATCAATTCTTCGGTGCTCAGCTATCTTTATCGTCCAACTCTCCCATCTATACATGACCACTGGAAAAACCATAGCCTTGACCTGAGGGACCTTTGTTGGCAAAGTAATGTCTCTGCTTTTGAATATGCTGTCCAGGTTGGTCATAACTTTCCTTCCAAGGAGTAAGTGTCTTTTAATTTCATGGCTGCAACCACCATCTGCAGTGATTTTGGAGTCCAGAAAAATAAAGTCAGCCACTGTTTCCACTGGTTCCCCATCTATTTGCCATGAAGTGATAGGATCAGATGCCATGGTCTTAGTTTTCTGAATATTGAGCTTTAAGCTAACTGTTTCACTCTCCTCTTTCACATTCATCAAGAGGCTTTTTAGTTCCTCTTCACTTTCTGCCATAAGTGTGGTGTCATCTGCATATCTGAGGTTATTGATATTTCTCCCAGCAATCTTGATTCTAGCTTGTGCTTCTTCCAGCCCAGCATTTCTCATGATGTACTCTGCATATAAGTTAAATAAGCAGGGTGACAATATACAGCCTTGACATCCTCCTTTTCCTCTTTGGAACCAGTCTCTTGATCCATGTCCAGTTCTAACTGTTGCTTCTTGACCTGCATACAGGTTTCTGAAGAGGCAGGTCAGGTGGTCTGGTATCCCCATCTCTTTCAAAATTGTCCAGTTTATTGTGATCCACACACTCAGAAGCTTTGGCATAGTCAATAAAGCAGAAATAGATGGTTTTTCTTGAACTCTCTTGCTTTTTCCATGATCCAGCGGATGTTGGCAATTTTATCTCTGGCTCCTCTGCCTTTGCTAAAACCAGCTTGAACATCAGGAAGTTCATGGTTCACGTATTGCTGAAGCCTGGCTTGGAGAATTTTGAGCATCACTTTACTAGTATGTGAGATGAGTGTAATTGTGCAGTAGTTTGAGCATTCTTTGGCATTGCCTTTCTTTGGAACTAGAATGAAAACTGACCTTTTGCAGTCCTGTGGCCACTGCTGAGTTTTCTAAACTTGCTGGCATATTGAGTGCAGCACTTTCACAGCATCATCTTTCAGGATTTAAAACAGCTCAACTGGAATTTCATCACCTCCACTAGGTTTGTTCACAGTGAAGCTTTCTAAGGCCCACTTGACTTCACATTCCAGGATGTCTGGGCCTAGGTGAGTGATCACACCATGATTATCTGGATCATGAAGATCTTTTTTGTACAGTTCTTCTGTGTATTCTTGCCACCTCTTCTTTATATCTTCTGCTTCTTTTAGGTCCGGACCATCTCTGTCCTCTATGGAGCCCATCTTTGCATGAAATGTTCCCTTGGTATCTCTGATTTTCTTGAAGACATTTCTAGTCTTTCCCATTCTGTTCTTTTCCTCTATTTCTTTGCATTGATCACTGAGGAAGCTTTTCTTTTCTCTCCTTGCTATTCTTCAGAACTTGCCGGGAGCCAGCACGAGGAATCCCGCCCAATGGAAAGGTCATGAGGAAGAGACTTGACAGGCAAAGGCGAGTCAGGTCTCAAGGGGTCCTCTGCCCAAGCATCTACCCTGAAACCAAAATCTGTTTACTGTTTGCTATACTATACTCTTCTGACATTAACAGGGGGCTATCCCCGACCACCTTTCTCCAAAGAAAATTAACTTAGAACTCTAGTTAATAAGTCTCCTGGGCTTAAAAGTAGTGTCTCAGCTCAAACCCCCTCTGATAGCTTTCTAACTTGCCTGACAGGTTTTCTGGACTTTTACAACTGCGCATGTGATTGTTTATAGCCTCTCAGCCGTGAGAGGCACAGGAAGCTTAAAAAAATTCTAGGAAAAATCATTAGAATAGAACTGATTAAGAGTTTCATTGTGGAGCCGATACTTGCTGCCAACTTTTCATATCCTTTATTTGTTGTGTACCCGGGAGTGCGTTAATTAATATAGTTGGTATATAGAAAAAACAAGTAGCAACATAGATCTTTGAGTTAAGTACCTTCTTTGTTATAACCCACTGCACCTTTGTTCTACAGGGATGTAACTTTGTTTAGTGCTTTGAGGGTGATGCAGATTAAAGAAAGACACTTCAGTGAAAATGAGATTAACATTCATCAAGGAAGAGAGCCATAAAATGTTAACAGGCCTCTTGGTTAATTGAGTTTCTCTTACCTTGACGTGGGGAATCTCTTCACAGCTCCTCCAGCAAAGTGCAGCCACTGCTCCTTACCTTGGACGAGGGGTATCTCCTCACCGCCGCCCCTCCTGACCTTGAACGTGTAGTAGCTCCTCTCAGCCCTCCTGCGCCCGTGCAGCCACCACTCCTTGGACGTGGGGTTGCAGCTGGCGGAGGAAACTGTAATTCAATACTGTAGTCACTGCTAAAGGGAACTGCAGCCAGGGGACTGCTCCTTGGAAAAAAAGTTACGGTAGAACTAGATGGTTTATTAAAAAGCAAACGAATCACGTTGCCAACAAAGCTCCCTATAGACAAACTATGGTTTTTCCAGTAGTCAGCTAGGGATGTGATTAAAAAGGGGATTTGAGAATTGGTCCATAAAGAAGGCTGAGCATAGAAAAACTGATGCTTTTGGATTGTGGTGCTGGAGATCAGTCTTGGGTCAATCCGAAAGGAGACCAACCACGGATATTCATTGGAAGGACTGATGCTGAAGCTGAGGCTCCAATACTCTGGCCACATGATGCAAATATTGGACTCACTGGAAAAGACCTCGAGGCTGGGAAAGATTGAAGGCAGAAGAATGGAATGATAGAAGATGAGACAGTTAGCTGGCATCATCAACTCAATAGACATCAGTTTGAGCAAACTCCAGGAGATGGTGAAAGACAGGGAAGCCTGGCGTGCTGCAGTCCACGAGGTTGCTATGAGTCAGTCATGACTGAGCGACTAAACAGCAACAACACACCACTGATAGAGCATAGACTGGGAATTTGTGGAGTGTGTGTCTGGTTTTTTCCCAGGGAAACAGGGGGCCGAGTCGGGGTGTTTAATCAGTGATAATGAAGAAGGGTGGCTTTTGGCAGTAAGCCTTTTCCTGGAAGTGAAGTGGGAGAATTTTTTAATTTTTGCTCTTTTCCATAATTACAGGATCCAAATTAAGCTTCAACTCTGTCATCAGAAGCCATCAGTTCAGTTCAGTCCAGTCGCTCAGTCGCGTCTGACTCTTTGCGACCCCATGAATCACAGCATGCCAGGCCTCCCTGTTTATCAACATCTCCCGGAGTTCACTCAGACTCACGTGCATCGAATCCATAATGCCATCCAGCCATCTCATCCTCTGTCGTCCCCTTCTTCTCCTGCCCCCAATCCCTCTCAGCATCAAAGTCTTTTCCAATGAGTCAGCTCTTCGCATGAGGTGGCAAATGTACTGGAGTTTGAGCTTTAGCATCATTCCTTCCAAAGAAATCCCCGGGTTGATCTCCTTCAGAATGGACTGGTTGGATCTCTTTGCAGTCCAAGGGACTCTCAAGAGTCTCCTCCAACACCACAGTTCAAAAGCATCAATTCTTCGGCACTCAGCCTTCTTCACAGTCCAACTCTCACATCCATACATGACCACAGGAAAAACCATAGCCTTGACTGGATGGACCTTAGTCGGCAAAGTAATATCTCTGCTTTTGAATATGCTATCTAGGTTGGTCATAACTTTTCTTCCAAGGAGTCAGCGTCTTTTAATTTCATGGCTGCAGTCATCATCTGCAGTGATTTTGGAGCCCAAAGAAATAAAGTCTGACACTGTTTCCACTGTTTCCCCATCTATTTGCCATGAAGTGATGGGACCGGATGGCATGATCTTCGTTTCCTGAATGTTGAGCTTTAAGCCAACTTTTTCACTCTCCTTTTTCACTTTCATCAAGAAGCTTTTTAGCTCCTCTTCACTTTCTGCCATAAGGGTAGGGTCATCTGCATATCTGAGGTTATTGATATTTCTCCCGGCATTCTTGATTCCAGCTTGTGTTTCTTCCAGTCCGGCGTTTCTCATGATGTACTCTGCATATAAGCTAAATAAGCAGGGTGACAATATACAGTCTTGACGTACTCCTTTTCCTATTTGGAACCAGTCTGTTGTTCCATGTCCAGTTCTAACTGTTGCTTCCTGGCCTGCATACTGATTTCTCAAGAGGCAGGTTACGTGGTCTGGTATCCCCATCTCTTTCAGAATTTTCCACAGTTTATTGTGATCCACACAGTCAAGGGCTTTGGCATAGTCAATAAAGCAGAAATAGATGCTTTTCTTGAACTCTCTTGCTTTTTCCATGATCCAGCGGATGTCGGCAATTTGATCTCTGGTTCCTCCGCCTTTTCTAAAACCAGCTTGAACATCAGGGAGTTCACGGGTCACGTATTGCTGAAGCCTGGCTTGGAGAATTTTGAGCATTACTTTACTAGTATGTGAGATGAGTGCAATTGTGGGGTAGTTTGAGCATTCTTTGGCATTACCATTCTTTGGAACTAGAATGAAAACTGACCTTTTGCAGTCCTGTGGCCACTGCTGAGTTTTCCAAATTTGCTGGCATAATCAGTGCAGCCGCTTCACAGCATCATCTTTCAGGATTTGAAACAGCTCAACTGGAATTCCATCACCTCCACTAGCTTTGTTCGTAGTGATGCTTTCTAAAGCCCACTTGAATTCACATTCCAAGATGTCTGGCTCTAGATGAGTGATCACATCATCATGATTATGTGGGTCGTGAAGATCTTTTTTGTACAGTTCTTCTGTGTATTCTTGCCACCTCTTCTTGATATCTTCTGCTTCTGTTAGGTACAGACCATTTCTGTCCTTTATGGAGCCCATCTTTGCATGAAATGTTCCCTTGGAATCTCTAATTTTCTTGAAGAGATCTCTAGTCTTTCCCATTCTGTTGTTTTCCTCTACTTCTTTGCACTGATCACTGAAGAAGGCTTTCTTATCTCTTCTTGCTATTCTTTGGAACTCTGCATTCAGATGCTTCTATCTTTCCTTTTCTCCTTTGTTTTTCGCCTCTCTTCTTTTCACAGCTATTTGTAAGGCCTCTCCAGAGAGCCATTTTGCTTTTTTGCATTTCTTTTCCATGGGGATGGTCTTGATCCCTGTCTCCTGTACAATGTCACGAACCTCATTCCATAGTTCATCAGGCACTCTCTCTATCAGATCTAGACCCTTAAATCTATTTCTCACTTCCACTGTATAATCATAAGAGATTTGATTTAGGTCATACCTGAATGGTCTAGCGGTTTTCCCTACTTTCTTCAATTTAAGTCTGAATTTGGTAATAAGGAGTTCATGATCTGAGCCAAAGTCAGCTCCTGGTCTTGTTTTTGTTGACTGTATAGAGCTTCTCCATCTTTGGCTGCACAGAATATAATCAATCAGATTTCTGTGTTGCTATAATACCAAGAAAAGTCAAAGAAGATAAATATACATGTAATAGTTAAAAATGGAACCTTAGGAATATTAACCCAATAATAATAAAACAACAACAAAGGCCTGAGAACCTCAGTGTATGTACCTCAGAACATCAGTAAGGAGCCCTGGGTGTTCCTTTGGGCTGTGTTATGTCTGGTCCTGTCACATCTTAGAGACATCAGTATGTGTTGAAAGACGTTCCTCTCAATCAACAAGTCAGGGATCTGGGTTAAACCAGAACCCAGAGGTTATACAGATGCCAAAATCTTGGCTCTCTCTGAAGAAATGCCAAACTGAAATACTTGAAATACAAACACACGGTTATGGAGGAGTAAAAGTGGCTTTCCATATGTGTGAGGATAAAAGGGAACACTTTAGGCCCCCTCCTTGGTGAATGGGAGAGATTATATCGTCTGCTAGGGATATATGCTAAGGATCAAGGCAGTAACAGTCTTGTATTCTTGTTTCCTCTGCAAAGTTGTAAAAGGATGGGGTTGGTGACAAGATGAAGTTTTGTGCAGGGTCTTAGGTGGTCTGGTTTCCTAATCAGTGCAGTGGTAAAGAATGCACCTGCAAGTACAGGAGACTTAGGTTTGATTCCTGGGTCGGCAAGACCCCCTAGAGGAAGAAATGGCAACCCATTTTGTGTCCACTGGGTCACAAGAGTTGGAACGATTGACCCGGTGTGAGCATCCTTCTTTGATCAGCAACTGTTCTGCCCTTTGGAACTCACAGAAGGTCATGGAGGCTGCAGTCCTGTCTTTAAGAAATGGGAACCAAAAAGACCTCTGTGCCTGGGAGCCCCACAGGGCCCTGCTCTGCAGCCTCAACACTAGGAAAAATATTTTCTATTTTGCCATTTCTCTGGTGATCACAGAAAAAAAAGTCTTTGCACAGCACCCTGGATATTATGTATATGATTAGACAGTCATGAACTATCATACTGATGTAACTAAATTATCTCTTTATCTCCTCTTTTACCAGCTGTGCTCTGGTGAAGAAACAGCTGCTGAGAATAAGCCTTCCTTCATTAATAAAGTGAAAAAGCAGTCAGATATTTTCTGTGCCCTGAGAAAGCAAGCTGCGTGTGAATTGTCCATGTTCCAGATGCAGACAGTACACTTGGATGTGGACAGATGTGGTGTTACCTTAAAACGGTTTGGCCCAGACACCTGGGGGAAAGTCTCATGAAATTTCAAGAGTAGATGTACTGAGGATTTAGCACATATGAAGTTGTAAACGCAAACTGAACTGAATTATCCAAGAAATACTCAACATTGTTGGGAAAACAAAATTAAACACCAAAGTGAATATGCCTGGAAATGATCCTACTGAGAGGGTAACACGCAGGAAGGTCAGGGGTCCCCAAATGGAGGATACAGGCTGCAAGTGTCAATGGTTTTTATTTTTCTCTAAGCGGCAGGAGGAGGAAACAAACTGCAAGTGTCAGGTATTTCCCCGTTTTCTATTCAAAATTTTAATTTTGTAAACGAGGTTTCTCTTAAAATTCTGTGTTGCTATGATGACACCTGGCTCCACCTGAACTTAACTTTTCTCAAACCTTGAGCTAACCAATGCGTTTTTCTTATGGAAATGCTTTTATTAAGCTATGTTAATGAACTATGTATTTACCCTAGACTCTTCAAGTCGGTTTGCTAAAGAGACTCAGAACCAATAATGGCTCAACAAACCAGTATGTTTTACTCATACAATTGTTCTCCTAATCTATGGTAATGAAACTATTTGTTTGTTTGGAAACCTGCCTTTCTTCAAGATTCAAGTCAATCGTTTTATGGCCCAGGAAAACTCACCTTGTGCCAATATTATCTCAAAATGCATGTTGTGGGTGAGGGGCCTGGTGCCAATCTCTGAGTTTTGAGACAATTCCTTTCTCCAATTAGCAGCCTGCTAGTAGCTATATAACATTCCGCTAAAGACTAGCAGGGGGGCACTCTGTCTGTCCCCTTCTGATGTCTATGTCAGAAACTTTGTCTCTTTTATACTTCAATAAAACTTTATTACACAAAAGCTCTGAGCTCTCAAACCTCATCATTGGCCCCGGACTGAATTCCTCCCCTCTGGATGCCAAGAATCCCGGAGTCTTTCACAGCTCAGCAACAATCTTTCAGTACTAAGTGAATAAGTCCGAAAAGGGGACGACAGAGGATGAGATGGCTGGATGGCGTCACTGACTCGATTAACATGAGTTTGAGTAGACTTCGGGAGCTGGTGATGGACAGGGAGGCCTGGCGTGCTGTGATTCATAGGGTCACAAAGAGTCGGACACAACTGAGCAACTGGACTGAACTGAAGTCAGAGAAAGATAAAGATTAGACATCACTTATATTTGGAATCTGTAAAAAGATACCAATGAACTCAGTTACAAAACAGAAACATTCGATTGTATAGCACAGGGAGCTCTGCTCAATGTTATGTGGCAGCCTGGATGGGACAGGGGTCTGGGGGAGAATGGATACATGCATATGTGTGGCTGAGTCCCTCGACTGTCATTTATCCCGATCCCTTAAAAGATCTGAATCCTTTTGGGACCCAGTAGTACCCTACACCCATACACACCTCACCCCCCAGTATAAAACCACCTCACTCCACCTCGTCTTTGCGCTTTTATTAAAATTTGAAAGGAGTAGGTTCACAATGTTGTGTTAGTATCAGGCACAGAGCAAACCGAATCAGTTATATTTAAAAAATTATTATTATTTATTGCCACATAAATTAATGGCAATTTAAGCATGACTGTGCACTAAAATGTTTGTCCCAGTGGTTATATTTGTAAGGTTTCTCTCCAGTATGAATTCTCCAATGAATTATAAGGATTGAATTTCGATGAAAAGCCTGCCCACATACATCAATCACATTTACACGGTTTCTCTCCAGTATGAACTACAAGGCCTGAATTTCGACTAAAGGCCTTTACACACATATCACATTTATATAATTTCTCTCCAGTATGAATTCTCCAGTGAACTACAAGCCTTGCATTTACACTAAAGGCCTTGCCACATAGATTACATTTATATGGTTTGTCTCCAGTATGCCTTCTCCTGTGAATTACAAGTATTGACTTTCAAGTATCGCCACGGCCACATACTTCACATGTATATGTTTCACTCCAGTATGAAGGGTCTGATGAACTGTACACCTTGCTTTTTGACTAAAGGCCTTTCCACACACATCACATTTATATGGTTTCTCTCCAGTATGTACTCTCCGATGAACTACAAGCCTTGAATTCACACTAAAGGCCTTGCCACATAATCACATTTATATGGTTTCTCTCCAGTATGCATTCTTCAGTGAATTACAAGTATTGACTTTCAAGTATAGCCACAGCCACATACTTCACATGTATATGGATTCTCTCCAGTATGAACTCTCCGATGAACTACAAGCCTTGCATTTACATTAAAGGCCTTGCCACATAGATCACATTTATATGGTTTCTCTCCAGTATGCATTCTCCAATGAATTACAAGTATTGACTTTCAAGTATAGCCACAGCCACATACTTCACATGTATGTGGTTTAGCTCTAGTATGAAGGGTCTGATGAACTGTATGCCTCACTTTTCGACTAAAGGCCTTTCCACACACATCACATTTACCTGGTTTTTCTCCAGTATGAACTCGCCGATGATGTTGCAGCTGTGTAAGCTGTTTAAAGCAGTGGCCACATCACATTTATATGGCTTTTCTCCAGTATGATTTCTCTGATGAACAATAAGTGTCGATTATCATGAAAAGACTTACAACATATGTTACATTTATATGCTTTTCTTCCTGTATGGATTCCTTGATGTCTAGTGAGTTCTGCTGCTGCTGTTGCTAAGTTGCTTCAGTCGTGTCTGAATCTGTGTGACCCCATAGACGGCAGCCCACCAGGCTCCACCATCCCTGGGATTCTCCAAGCAAGAACACTGGAGTGGGTTGTCGTTTCCTTCTGCAATGCATGAAAGTGAAAAGTGAAAGTGAAGTCACCGAGTTGCGTAGAACTCTCAGCGACTCCATGGACTGCAGCCTACCAGGCTCCTTCATCTATGGGATTTTCCAGGCAAGAGTACTGGAGTCGGATGCCATTGCCTTCTCCGAGTGAACTCTGAGTCCTGAAGAAAAGTTATGTTACACTCATTACAACTGTAAGTATTTTTCTTGTGTGCTTCCTGGTCTGGTACCAGTTCTGAGGGATGTATAACAGCACTCTCTTGTTTATGAGAATTGCCTTTTCAAACACTATGAGTTTCCTGAGGTGGTAAACCTGAGGCACTACTGTTGATATTCACCACACCCTGACTACATTCAGAAACTGTCCCTTCAGATTCAAGTATCTGCAACTGATCCTGAAAGCTTGATCCATGCCTTTCAACAGGCTCATTTCCTGCATCACTTCTACCATCATGATCTCTTCTATTGGTGAGATTTTTGTTATGGGATAGAGAGGTTTCTCTGTCATTTCTTTCATCATCTGTCCACAGAGACTCCAAATCATGCATATTTTTCTGTATCTTTCTGAGGAAATAATCTTCAATTTCATGGCTTTCAGCTTTTCCAAACACCACTCTTTGAAAAATTTCTTCCTTACCACTCTCTCCTTTTGCCTGTAATTTCTTAATCATATGTATTTGAGACACATCTATGAAATAGGAACACCATATGCATTCTATCAATTACAATTCATAAATAAATTGTTTCATGCTGAATACATGGTATTATACCAAAAGGCATATCCATGCTGAACAGAATTAGGCATCTTCCCAATAATGATATTAAAAATGTTTCAAACACTAAACAAATAGAACTCTTTAAAAATCAAAGAGTAATCACATGTAATCCAAATTAATTTTAGGGTACCCAGCTTCAAAGATACATTGAGAACATATTAATTTTTTCCAAACTCATGTCACTTCTGAAAGAAAAGGGTATTTTTGCACCATGACTTCTAAACTCATTCTACTTGGTAGTAAACACACTGCTGTCTCATAATTGAGGAGAAAATATGGCATACTGTACACACTTTATGCATACTTATACATAAGTAAACGGTAAAGAACAGACAGGGTTACATAGGTGACTTGGTAGTAAAGAATTGGCCTGCCAAGGCAGGAGACATAGGATAGGGAGCTTCAGTCCCTAGGAGGGGGAGATCCCCTGGAGGAGGAAATGGAGGCACCGAACCATTTTTGCCTGAAAACAATTCCATAGATAAGGAGCTTAGCAGGCTACTGTCCATGAGATCACAAAGAGTCAGACAGAATGATCAACTGAACAAGCATTCATTAACATGAAATATACTGCAATGGTAAATAATCCCAAAGAAGCACCATAGCGAATAATGGAAAACATAAATAGCAGGTGACAACTGTTCAGGAAATTCCCTAAAATAATGGAAAAAAAAAAATAGAAAACTTTTCTAAATACCTCTTATAAATCTATCAGTAGATAGACGTATAGGCATTTTATGACATTGACAAGTTGTTCATGTCAGTTACATTGTGTAATACATAAAGACCATCATCTTTAAATAACAAAATATTAGTAAATGAAACATTCTTGACTTGAAGAACAGGTATTCAGTACAGCAATCCCCTATTTATACAGTAACTTTAACTTGCTCTGTTCACTGGTTCCAAGATACATGTCAAGGAATAAGCTTTGGGGCCTCCCTTCTGGCTCAGAGGTAAAGAATCCACCTGGTAATTAATGCACAAGAGTTCCATTCCTCATCCGGGAAGTTCCCTCATACCTTGGGAGCAACTAAGCCTGTAGGCCACAACTCCGTGGTCCAGAGTTTGGGAGTCACAACTACTGTGCACAGGCATAGAACCAACACACTGTAACAAGAGAAGGCATTAGAATGAGAAGTCTGTGCACTGCAAGTAGAGAGTAGCCCTTGCCTGCCACAAGTAGCGAAAAGCCCCTGAAGCAACAAAGACCCAGTGCAACCAAAAATAAAAACATTTTAAAAATGTAATGTATTGGTATGAAGAAAACCAATATTATTTGAAAACCTATTAACTAGAGTCAGAGACAACTCTCATAAAAATGAAAAGTAAAATTAAAAGCATACAAGCTGTAAAGTAGACAAAGAGATGTCACCATAAGCAAGACAGGAAGTAAATAGATTCTTTAAGCAAAATTAATCTTTGAGGCAAATTCCCTGGTGGCCCAGTTGTTAGGACTACGCACATATCCCGGAGGGGGCACAGATTCCATCCAGGAATGGGGAACTAACACACCACCTGCCACATGGCACAGCAGAAAAAACAAAAAAAACAGTAACTTCTGACCTTTTCTGTAAAACAGGCAACATTCTATGCCACCTAACAGCACTAATTACCTCAATTTTACAAATAAAGGTAGTGGATTCACAGGGTTCCTGTACACAACTCCATGGAATATGAAAGTAAATGAGCAAAAGCAGGACTGAAACCAAGACATACAGATTCATACATGCTCTGAACCATCAGGGCCCACTTGGGCAGAATAGAGGACAAAAAGTTATAATGAACTCCAGGAGTGTAAAAAGGGAACTTCAGATCAGACACAAGAACTGACCTGTGTAATTGTGTTACTCAGCCATCCTTCTTGGAAACTGTTTCCAGGCACCAACAAGATATCAATTCTGGTCATGTCTAAGAGAGGACCTCAATCAATACCCACTGTCCTTACAGGTTTCCTGGGTTACAATCACAGAAGATCCTAACCACATTCCTGTTACACACACCCCTGAAGGATGTGGCAAAAGTAGTAACAACAAGAACAGCTGAGGGCTCTGAACAGAAAGACAGGTTGAAGACAGCTCTGTGTAGGATCTGAGATACCAAATGCAATCGAAGAGCTGCCAGTCTTCCCCTTCTTCCAGTGAGGTCTCCCAAGTGCAGCAAATAGGAAGAGAACCAGCCTGGGTCCGAAATAATCTCTGGAGGTGTCAGTGATGTTCTACACGGACCAAAAAGCAGGCATCCGATGGAATTCAGCACAGAAGGGGGACAAAGAGGAAATAGATCCCTTTGAAACACCTCATCACATGCTTCCCATAGTCAAGCAACAACAATGACAGGAGACAAATGACAGATTGTTACAGATCATATAAAGACTTTGCCTTTTGGGGACCTCTTTTCTTGGAGGTTCACTTTGCATAAAAAAATTTTTTTTCTAATTAAATAATTTTCTTCATTTAGAAACAGCCACCTGTAAGTCAGACCTACTTTCTTTCTCCCTAATAAAATGTAATTTTCTAGTAGGAGACTGATCGGCTCCATGTTAAATGTTTTGAATGTGTCATCTTCCCCTTTGCATTCCCTGAGATAAATACATGGGCTCCAGTTGAGCAATTTATACCCAACAAAAACAGGGTAAATACACAGTCATTCTCTAATCTCAGGGAATAATTATGGCAAGGACAAAGAAAGGAAAAAAACCCGTTTGTTAAGGGAGACACTATACATGCCCAGAAAGGCTGCTTGGAGTCAAAACTCACAGGATAATTCCAGGCCATAATGAGTCCTGCTCCTCCCAGAAGCCTTCACTTTGAGATCCAACTTGGCTAAGGTGTGTATGCACACTCTAGGGAGGGTCCTGAGACAAATTAGCCAGGGCAAATAAACAAGGTGATTGGCCTGAGGGAAGTTGAGGACCCGGAAAACTGCCCCTTTGTAAAGAATTTACACTTCCCAAAGGCGTCTCTCTCTCTCTGAGGTTGCCCATGTGCCTCACCACATGTACTGTTCCTTTTAATAAACTATGTCCTTTACTGTCTATTAACTGCCTCATCATCTAAATTTGTTCTTGACTAGGCAGACTGTGTGGATCACAATAAACTGTGGAAAATTCTGAGAGAGATTTGAAGACCACATCACCTGACCTGACTCTTGAGAAATCTGTACACAGGTCAGGAAGGAACAGTTAGAACTGGACATGGAACAACAGACTGGTTCCAAATAGGAAAAGGAGTACGCCAAGGCTGTATATTGTCACCTTGCTTATTTAACTTCTATGCAGAGTACATCATGAGAAACGCTGGACTGGAAGAAACACAAGCTGGAATCAAGAATGCCAGGAGAAATATCAATAACCTCAGATATGCGTGACACCACCATTATGGCAGAAAGTGAAGAGGAACTAAAAAGCCTCTTGATGAAAGTAAAAGAGAGAGAAAAAAAAAAAAAAAAAGAAAGTAAAAGAGGAGAGTGAAAAAGTTGGCTTAAAGCTCAACATTCAGAAAATGAAGATCATGGCATCCGGTCCCATCACTTCATGGGAAATAGATGGGAAACAGTGGAAACAGTGTCAGACTTTATTTTTTGGGGCTCCAAAATCACTGCAGATGGTGACTGCAGCCATGAAATTAAAAGACGCTGACTCATTAGAAGAAAAGTCATGACCAACCTAGATCGCTTATTCAAAAGCAGAGACATTACTTTGACAACTAAGGTCCCTCAGGTCAAGGCTATGTTTTTTCCAGTGGTCATGTATGGATGTGAGAGTTGGACTGTGAAGAAGGTTGAGCACCGAAGAATTGATGCATTTGAACTGTGGTGTTGGAGAAGATTCTTGAGAGTCCCTTGGACTGGAAGGAGATCCAACCAGTCCATTCTGAAGATCAGCCCTGGGATTTCTTTGGAAGGACTGATGCTAAAGCTGAAGCTCCAGTACTTTGGCCACTTGATGTGAAGAGTTGACTCATTGGAAAAGACTCTGATGCTGGGAGGGATTGGAGGCAGAAGGAGAATGGACGACAGAGGATGAGATGGCTGGATGGCATCATTGACTCGATGGGTGTCAGTCTGAGTGAACTCTGGGAGTTGGTGATAGACAGAGAGGCCTGGCGTGCTGCAATTCATGGGGTCGCAAAGAGTCGGACACGACTGAGCAACTGAACTGAACTGAGGCAGGCCAGACTAGAGACCTTAGCCCTTAATGTTGGCTCCTGTGGTCCAGGGGTTAGGTGTCTCAATCTGGGAAATTAACAACTTGCTTCCAGCTTCCGCTCACTGCCATTCACTGCTATGAGCATCCCAAATCAATGTCATTGCTCATACATTTTGTTACTAAAAACACAGGTCTTAATTTCCTTAAACAACCATGAACTGTCCATTATATTAGCATTTTGTAGAATAGTGACCATAAATACCAGTGATAACTTCTAAAAACATTTGCTTTCTTATGGAGAACATGTCAGGGTAGCAGCAAAGATTAATAATCCAAAAACTCTTTAGTTTCTCTATGACAGGAAATTATCAGTAATCAGTGCCTATGTGTGTGCTAAATGGCTTCAGGCATGTACAACTCTTTGCAAACCCATGGACTGTAGCCTGCCAGGTCCTCCATGGGATTCTCCAGGCAAGGACACTGAAGTGGGTTGCTGTTTACTTTTCCAGGGATCTTTCCAAAGCAGAGATTGAACTCTCAGTAATCAGTGTAATACAATAAAAGCATTACACAGTTTGATGACTCAACTCATGTCTTACTTAGATGAGCAAACAAACTTTTTTTACTAGATATTTAACAGTGAATATTTCCCAGTTCATGTGCATCTGAAATTCATTTAGGTTAATTTCTCGTAACTGTTTGATTTGTAAGTGCTTAGTTTTTCTTTTTAAAGCCAACTGAATTAGATCTCACAAAGTAACCTCAGCAATATTATCCAAAAACAAAGACAAACAGTGTGACATGCATAAATCCAGACACACAGATGGACAGACAGACACCATAGTTTTCTGCGTGAGATTTAAAATGTCTCTTTCAGATTTTTCTTTCCCTTTGGTTTGAAATTCTAATTTGCCCAAGGTTGAGGCCTCAGGCAAAGTGGGTTATGTATGTCAAGGACTTGGTAAAGGTTGCCTGCTGTGCTAAGCTGCTTCAGTCATGCCCGACTATCTGCGATCCCATGGACTGTATCCCGCCAGGCTGCTCTTTCCGTGGGACTCTCCAGGCAAGAACACTCGGTGGGTTGCTATTCCCTCCTCCAGGGCATCTTCCTAACCCAGGGATCAAACCCACCTTTGCCACACTTGCAGGCAGGTTCTGTACAATTAGAGTCATCCGGGATGCCCTGGTAAAAGTTAACTTCAAGCTTTTTCCTAGGCTAGCTGTCTCAACGGGTTAGTTGCTTTTAACTCCATATGCAAAAAGAACCCGGTGGTGCACATTCAAAGAGAAAAAAAAAAAAAAATCATTTTAACCAGTTTTCTCCAGAGTCTAGAGAAAAGCACAGTTATCCTATGTCAAAAAACTTACGTTTCCTTTCCATAGTCATAGTTTTGTAGCTAAAATACAGATCAAATAGTGCTGAAATTGACAGTGAAAATAACAGCAGATGGGGTGATAAAAATTTTGGATTGTCCCTCTGGGGAGATGGGGGTCTTGCATTGTTCAGAAGAAACTGAAGGGGAAAAGAAACTTCCTAGAGTGGGGAGCAGGACTGGGGTAAGCTGGCCTCATCCTCCTCCGAGAGACAGGGGAAGTTAGAAGGGGACCAGCTGATGGAGAGGGAGACAAAGGGGTTGGGAGGGGTTAAAGGCCAAAAAAGGACAAAGAATGGAGAGAGAAAGGGCAGTGGGGGACACTACTGGGGCTGTGAGCCGGCTCAATAGAGAGCCGACTTAAAAAGTGAGGATTTGATCAGCCAAAATATAATTTTCACACTGTAATATGGAAAAACATTATCACTAATCACATAACTATTTTTCCAGTAACTTCTCTAAGACAGTTTTAAGTTCACTTTATGTACTTCATGGTAGGAGACAGGAAGATTCAGCCTCTCATCTGGCAGCGCAGATTCTTATCCTTTCTCAAGGGGTAAGACTCACGAACATTCAGTAACTTATAAGGGTTCACCCCTGTTTAATATACGGTTCCACTTCTCACACAGTCCAGAGGAGATGTCCCATGTTTTAGCTAATGAGTAATAAGGTGAATTTTCCCATCTGGAAATAAAAACATAATAGCCCTTAATCTCTTGCTTCTTAAAGAGTGGTGCTTTGTCTCACAAATGCTGCTCACAGCGCCAATTCATGCCTTGCCAAAAGTTTTCACTTTTGTCTCAGGTTCCAAGGACTTGTTAATAGGCCACTCATTCTATACAAATAAATATTCCAATATTTATTAGAGAATTATCTAGCTGACTTTCAATATACTAACTAATCCAACCAGTCCACCCAAAAGGAGATCAGCCATGGGTGTTCATTGGAAGGACTGATATAAGCCTTGTCTAACTCAATGAAACTAAGCCATGCCGTGTGGGGCCACCCAGGACGGGCAGGTCATGGTGGAGAGGTTTGACAGAATGTGGTCCCCTGGAGAAGGGAATGGCAAACCACTTCAGTATTCTTGCCTTGAGAACCCCATGAACAGTATGAAAAGGCAAAATGATAGGCTACTGAAAGAGGAACTCCCCAGGTCGGTAGGTGCTCAATATCCTACTGGAGATCAGTGGAGAAATAACTCCAGAAAGAATGAAGGGATGGAGCCAAAGCAAAAACAATACCAGTTGTGGATGTGACTGCTGATAGAAGCAGTAAAGATCCTGTAAAGAGCAATACTGCACAGGAACCTGGAATGTCAGATCCACGAATCAAGGCAAACTGGAAGTGGTCAAACAGGAGATGACAAGGGTGAACGTTGACATTATAGGAGTCAGTGAACTAAAATGGACGAGAATGGGTGAATTTCACTGAGATGACCATTATATCTACCACTGTGGGCAGGAATCCCTGAGAAGAAATGGAGTAGCTATCATGGTCAACAAAAGAGTCCAAAATACAGTCAGTCAGTTCAGTTCAGTCGCTAAGTCGTGTCCGACTCTTTGCGACCCCATGAATCGCAGCACGCCAGGCCTCCCTGTCCATCAGCAACTCCAGGAGTTCACTCAGACTCACGTTCATCGAGTCCATGATGCCATCCAGCCATCTCATCCTCTGTCATCCCCTTCTTCTCCTGCCCCCAAACCCTCTCAGCATCAGAGTCTTTTCCAATGAGTCAACACTTCGCATCAGGTGGCCAAAGTACTGGAGTTTCAGTTTTAGCATCATACCTTCCAAAGAAATCCCAGGGCTGATCTCCTTCAGAATGGACTGGTTGGATCTCCTTGCAGTCCAAGGGACTCTCAAGATTCTTCTCCAACACCACAGTTCAAAAGCATCAATTCTTTGGCACTCAGCCTTCTTCACAGTCCAACTCTCACATCCATACATGACCACAGGAAAAACCATAGCCTTGACTAGACAGACCTTAGTCGGCAAAGTAACATCTCTGCTTTTGAATATGCTATCTAGGTTAGTCATAACTTTTCTTCCAAGGAGTAAGCGTCTTTTAATTTCATGGCTGCAGTCACCTTCTGCAGTGATTTAGGAGCCTTCAAAAATAAAGTCTGACACTGTTTCCACTGTTTCCCCATCTATTTCCCATGAAGTGATTGGACCAGATGCCATGTTCTTCAGTTTTTGAATGCTGACCTTTAAGCCAACTTTTTCACTCTCCACTTTCACTTTCATCAAGAGGCTTTTTAGTTCCTCTTCACTTTCTGCCATAAGGGTGGTGTCATCTGCATATCTGAGGTTATTGATATTTCTCTCGGCAATCTTGATCTAGCTTGTGCTTATCCAGCCCAGCGTTTCTCATGATGTACTCTGCATAGAAGTTAAATAAGCAGCGTGACAATATACAGCCTTGGCGTACTCCTTTTCCTCTTTGGAACCAGTCTGTTGTTTCATGTCCAGTTCTAACTGTTGCTTCCTGACCTGCATGCAGGTTTCTCAAGAGGCAGGTCAGGTGGTCTGATATTTCTATCTCTTCCAGAATTTTCCACAGTTTATTGTGATCCACACAGTCAAAGGCTTTGGCATAGTCAATAAAGCAGAAATAGATGTTTTTCTGGAACTCTCTTGCGTTTTTCATGATCCAGCAGATGTTGGCAATTTGATCTCTGGTTCCTCTGCCTTTTCGAAAACCAGCTTGAACATTAAGAAGTTCACGGTTCAGGTATTGCTGAAGCCTGGCTTGGAGAATTTTGAGAATTACTTTACTAGCATGTGAGATGAGTGCAACTGTGTGGTAGTTTGAGCATTCCTTGGCATTACCATTCTTTGGAATTGGAATGAAAACTGATCTTTTCCAGTCCTGTGGCCACTGCTGAGTTTTCCAAACTTGCTGGCACATTGAGTGTAGCACTTTCACAGCATCATCTTTCAGGATTTGAAACAGCTCAACTGGAATTCCATCACATCCACTAGCTTTGTTCATAGTGATGCTTTCTAAGTCCCACTTGACTTCAAGTTACAGGATGTCTGGCTGTCAGTGAGTGATCAAACCATCGTGATTATCTGGGTCATGAAGATCCTTTTTGTACAGTTCCTCTGTGTATTCTTGCCACCTCTTCTTAATATCTTCTGCTTCTGTTAGGTCCATACCATTTCAGTCCTTTATTGAGCCCATCTTTGCTTGAAATGTTCCCTTGGTATCTCTAATTTTCTTGAAGAGATCTCTAGTCTTTCCCATTCTGTTCTTTTCCTCTATTTCTTTGCCTTGATCGCTGAAGAAGGCTTTCTCATCTCTTCTTGCTATTCTTTGGAACTCTGCATTCAGATGCTTATATCTTTCCTTTTCTCCTTTGCTTTTCACCTCTCTTCTTTTCACAGCTATTTGTAAGGCCTCCCCAGACAGCCATTTTGCTTTTTTGCATTTCTTTTCCATGGGGATGGTCTTGATCCCTGTCTCCTGTACAATGTCACGAACCTCATTCCATAGTTCATCAGGCACTCTATCTATCTGATCTAGGTCCTTAAATCTATTTCTCCCTTCCACTGTATAATCATAAGGGATTTGATTTAGGTCATACCTGAATGGTATAGCGGTTTTCCCTACTTTCTTCAATTTCAGTCTGAATTTGGCAATGAGGTGTTCATGATCTGAGCCACAGTCAGCTCCTGGTCTTGTTTTTGTTGACTCTATAGAGCTTCTCCATCTTTGCTGCAAAGAATATAATCAATCTGATTTTGGTGTTGATCATCTGGTGATGTCCATGTCTAGAGTCTTCTCTTGTGTTGTTGGAAGAGGGTGTTTGGTATGACCAGTGCATTGTCTTGGCAAAACTCTATTAGTCTTTGCCCTGCTTCATTCCGCATTCCAAGGCCAAATTTCCCTGTTACTCCAGGTGTTTCTTGACTTCCTGCTTTTGGATTCCAGTCCCCTATGATGAAAAGGACATTTTTTTTAGGTGTTAGTTCTAAAAGATCTTGTAGGTCTTCATAGAACCGCTCAACTTCAGCTTCTTCAGCATTACTGGTTTGGGCATAGAGTTGGATTACTGTGATATTGAATGGTTTGTCTTGGAAATGAACAGAGATCATTCTGTTGATTTTGAGACTGCATCCAAGTACTGCATTTCGGACTCTTTTGTTGACCATGATGGCTACTCCATTTCTTCTGAGGGATTCCTGCCTGCAGTGGTAGATATAATGGTCATCTGAGTTAAATTCACCCAATCCAGTCCATTTTAGTTAGCTGATTCCTAGAATGCCAACGTTCACCCTTGTCATTTCTTGTTTGACCACTTCCAATTTGCCTTGATTCATGGACCTGACATTCCAGGTTCCTATGCAATATTGCTCTTTACAGCATCAGACCTTTCTTCTATCACCAGTCACATCCACAGCTGGGTATTGTTTTTGCTTTGGCTCCATCCCTTCATTCTTTCTGGAGTTATTTCTCCACCGATCTCCAGTAGCATGTTGGGCACCTAATGACCTGGCGAGTTCCTCTTTCAATATCCTATAATTTTGCTTTTTCATACTGTTCATGGGGTTCTCAAGGGAAGAATATTAAAGTGGTTTGCCATTCCCTTCTCCAGTGGACCACATTCTGTCAGACCTCTCCACCATGACCCGCCCGTCTTGGGTTGCCCCGCGGGCATGGCTTAGTTTCATTGAGTTAGACAAGGCTGTGGTCCTAGTGTCATTAGATTGACTAGTTTTCTGTGAGTATGGTTTCAGTGTGTCTGCCCTCTGGTGCCCTCTTGCAACACCTACCATCTTACTTGGGTTTCTCTTACCTTGGGCGTGGGGGTATCTCTTCACGGCTGCTCCAGCAAAGTGCAGCTGCTGCTGCTTACCTTGTATGAGGGGTATCTCCTCACCACCGCCGTTCCTGACCTTCAACGTGGGACAGCTCCTTTAGGCCCTGCTGTGCAGTGCAGCCACCGCTCCTTGGAACGAGGTCTATTTAAATAGGGATCTCCTTTCAAAGTATTCAATAAATTCATCAGTTGATCATTTGCAATGCCTAAAATGCATCTAATCCAGTTTATATCACCTAAAAGTTTTTGAAAATCATTCAAGGTTGATAATTTATCAACATGAATCTGTGTTAGTTGGGGAGTAATATGTTGTCTATTAACAACAGAGACTAAGTAATGGTAAGGAGTAGAGGTTTGAATGTTTTCAGGAGCAATGATTTATCCAGAGTCTTTCAAGCATTTTTGAGCAATGTCAAACATCTGTTGAGTTTCTAAAACGGAGCTGAAAACAATATATCATCCATATAATGAATAACAAGAAAGTTAGGAAATTGTTTTGTCACAGGTTCAAGGGCTTTGGCTACATAATATTGACACATGGTGGGAGAATTCATCATTCCTTGAGGCAATACAGTCCACTGATATCGTTTATTAGGCCCAATATGATTAGGATAAGGAAGAGAGAAAGCAAATCTCTCTGGGTCTAGAGGGTGTAAAGGTATAGTAAAAAAAAAGCAATCTTGTAAATCTATAATAGTAATATGCCAGTTTTGAAGGATAGTGGTAGGTGATGGAATTCCTGGTTGCAATGCACCCATAGGTTTCATAGATGTATTAATTTTTCTAAGGTCTGTTAAGAGATGCCATTTGCCAGATTTCCTTATTACAAAAATGGGAGAATTCCAAGGGGAATAAGATTCCTCAATATGCTGTGATTTCAATTGTGTATTGATAAGTTCTTTAGTAGCCTCCAATTTCTCTTTTGTGAGGGGCCATTGCTCTGTCCAAATAGGCTCATTATTTTTCCATGTAATTTTAATAATTGCATTGATTGTTAAGTGAGCAGTGGCCCCTAGGAAAAATGTGGAATATATATTTGAGTTGCCATTGCATAAGTAAATCTCTTCATATTAAATTGAGGGGTGTATCTATCACATAAGGTCATAATGTTGCAGGCTGGCCTTTTGGTCCCTCACATGAATATATTTGACACTTTGATAAACCTCTTGTGCTTTGGTTTGAGAAACTCCTGCAGTTTGGCAAGTAATTCTCTGTATAGGCCAAGATTTGGGCCATAAATGTTTGGAAATAATGGTAATATTTGATCCAGTATCAACCAGACCAGAAAATCTTTTGCCATTAATTTTGATATTTATATTTGGTCATGCATATTCAGATACTATTGATGTCCATAAGGATTGTTTTTGATCTGTACTGCCAAATCCACCTGTCCAGATGCCATTAGAGGAGTTAATAGACATGTAAGGTAAAAGAAGTAGTTGGGCAATTTTGTCCCCCTTTTGAACTGCCATAGTATCTGAGATGACATCATAATTTGAATTTCTCCCTTATCATCTGAATCAATTATTCCAGGGTGAACAGTAATTCGTTTAGAAGTCAAACTAGATCGGCCAAGTAAAAGGCAGAAGGTTTGTGGGGGTAGAAAGAGTATCCACCTCATTAGTTTAAGTAGGACCTTATATACTTCTCAACTAGCTGCTGAGAACAGATAAAAAGAATACCTCAACGTTGTAAGAGGTCTATTAGGCCTTTTCCCAAGACATACATTCTGAGATAACTTTGGTACAAGATTAGCCAGGGAGAACAGGTTCCAGACAATGTCTCTATGCAAGATATACTGTTGCTGTGTAAGCAGAGGTACAAGTCTTGAGATATAGGTTCCCAGGCAAGATTTGTTATAATTATAATCATTACCATAGAGCCTAAGAAAAGCATTTCCATGAGTAAGACATTCGGCTGGGTAATCATTAGTTCTGGACCTAAAGAAAGGTCAGTTCTCTGGCAAGATACATTGTTGCACAAGGCTTAAGGGAAGCATGAGTGAGAATGTTTGTCTCCTCCTTACAGGGCCTTGGACTGCCTGCCTAAGTGTTAACTCTTTCATTTCCTCCTGCTTTTAGGAGAATATTGTTGGCAGGGAAAAAGGTGGAGAAATCGTTCTGTAACTTCTTCCTGCTGGGAAGGGGCATAGACCCTAAATTGTTGAGGCAACATATTCTCCTTATCCTCATATTGAGGGTCTCTGATCCAGGGGCCCTCAGTAATAGCTAGGGGAGGCAGCAGAAACTGCAGGAGCATGAACAATCACTTGTAACTTAAATGCCTAAGCCACTTAGATACAAAGTTCATTATATAGTTACAGATATAAAAGCAAACAGGGAGAACCAGATGACTACAATTATTATAGTCAAGATAGTTTTCCACCAAGGAGGACTTTGTATTTGAGCTTCTATAGCATCACATTGCCCTGTACCGGTTAACATTTCAAAAGTAATTTGGTTTGGGGGAGTACCAGCTCAAGCAGTAGAATTGGCACGATCTCGGGCCACACCCTGAAGCCACATAGTCCACTGAAGATATTCTCCTGCTTTAAGATGAGCCCTTATCAAAAGTTGCCAATCATAAGTTATAAAATTTCCAGTAGAAGATGCCATAGCATTTAAAAGTTCCTTAGTAAAAGGCGAATGAGGGCCATACATAGTTACAGCTTTTTTCATTTGTTGCATGTGAGAAAAAACAATGCCTTCCTATTGAGGTATTATTTGCCCTTGGGCATTCAGTTCAGTTCAGTCACTCAGTCATGTCTGACTCTTTGCGACCCCATGAATTGCAGCATGCCAGGCCTCCCTGTCCATCACCACCTCCCAGAGTTCACTCGGACTCACGTCCATCAAGTCAGTGTTGCCATCTAGCCATCTCATCCTCTGTTGTCCCCTTCTTCTTCTGCCCCCAATCGCTCCCAGCATCAGAGTATTTTCCAATGAGTCAACTCTTCCCATGAGGTGGCCAAAGTACTGGAGTTTCAGCTTTAGCATCATTCCTTCCAAAGAAATCCCAGCCTGATCTCCTTCAGAATGGACTGGTTGGATCTCCTTGGAGTCCAAGGGACTCTCAAGAGTCTTCTCCAACACTACAGTTCAAAATCATCAATTATTCGGTGCTCAGCTTCTCAAAAACAGGAAAAGCAGAGAAACCATTGGCCTCAGAGATTCGAGACTGCAAAGCCAGTAACTCAGAAAGCCTTCGTCATGAAGGAGAATGAATGGATAGTATTTTCTCATAAATACAAGTGCGTGCCAAAGGCTTATCATTGTCATCAACAAAACTATTGTCAGCCTTAGTGTCAAAAAGAGCCTCAGAAGAATTATCGTCAGGGTCATCTTGTACTTGAATTGAGGAGACTTTCAGTTTTGTGTCCGTTTCAAGAGGAGGAAGAAGAGCACTTGGGGCAGGGCTGGTGGGAAAACTCTGAAATATTTTATGTTGTTCTAATTGAGCCTTTTGTAAAGTTTCATCATCTAATTCATATTCATGTAACAAGTGTTCCATCTATTGTTGAATATTGGGGAAGGGAGGGGCTAGAATTAGCTTGAAATGGCAGAATCACAGCTTTAATAAGAGCCCATAGGGCCAGAAATCTATTGGAATAGTTTTCCCCCATCTTGAGGCTCGTTTAAGATTCTCTTTAATCTGGTTCCAAATTTCTAAATGGAAACTGCCTTCATCGGGGAACCAGGGATTATGTTCAACCACCGTTTGGAGATAAGCCTCTATTCGCTGACAGGAAACAAAGTCCTTGAACTTACACAAAGGAAGAAAATGCAACACATTAGATCCCTTAAAGTTGAATGTCCCCTGACACTTATCCAGAGCAGAGTTTACTAGATTCTTGTCAGGGAATGTTTAACAGGAGGACTCCTATGTGCTGTTTATCATAAATCCTCTGTTCCTTATCAGTTTCTGTTGTCAGAAACCAGTGGAACAGCACACCGCTCCCAAGACTGAGGTCATAAGATGAGAGAGGCTTGAATCTCCTTCAGTAAACATTCTCCTTATGACAAAACTGCTTACTCTCGATCCTCTTTCTTAAGATATGGATTGTCTTCTGACCTTGTGACCATTATTAATCCCTTGTTCCCTTGGTAACGGTTGCTGTACGTTTGGTTTTCTGATCTTTATCATTATCGAAAGAAATCTCTTGTACAACAGCCTAATATATACTCACAGAAATATTAAAGCACCTTTGCACCACCAGAGCTTGGGTCTCCGTGTCTTTCTTTCTTTCTCTCTCTCTTTTTCTATCTTCCACTTTCTTATCATCGACTCCGGACCGCCAGGTTCCAGTCCATTAAAGGTCCCAAAGTGGCGTCCGAACAGGGACTCTGGTATATGTGGCATTTCGGACAGAGGGACTCGGGACTATTGAGGTTGGGACCTATTGAGGTCGGTAAGTACTAAGACATGGGTCAAATGGCTGGAAAGCCCCATCTTTTCTCTACTTTATTTTACCATTTGTTTAAAGCTCAGGGACTTTTGGTTTTGTGCCAATGAATAGAAGCTTGCTTTCAAACAGTGGTTAAATGAAATCCTTGGTTCCCTAGTAAAGGTCGTTTTGATTTAGAAATTTGGCACTGGGTCAAAGAAAATGTTGAACGAGTCATCAGGCAGGGAAAAAATATTCCAATTGATTGCTGGCCCCTATGGGCTCTCATTAAATCTGTAATTCTGCCATTTCAAGGTAAATTCTAGCCCTCTGAATACTCAACAACAGACAGAACATTTATTGCATGAATATCAAGTAGATGATAAAACTTTCCAAAAGGCCCAAGCAGAACAACATAAAATATTTCAAAATGTTCTTACTAGCCCTGCCAGGCTGCTTCAAATGCTCCTCCTCTGCCAGCAGACACAAATCCAGAAGTCTCTCCTTTGTTAGAACCTAATGATTCTGACAACGACTCTCCTAAGATGTTTTTTAAAGGTTTTTCGGACTGCCCTCCTGCAAGCTCCTGCTTTGAGCTGCCCACAGGGTCAGAATTTAATTTGTCAATGAAAGAAAAGGTGTGGCCTTGGGAGTTTTGCCACAACCCGGAGGGCCTCACCAGCAACTTGTTGCTTATCTAAGTAGAGAATTGGCTGTAACTTCACGTGGGTGGCCCCACCACCTAAGAGTAATTGGGACAGCAGCTTTATTAGTACCTGAAGCTTTAAAAATAATTAATCGACAAAATCTTAGTGTACTGACTTCTCATGATATGACTGGAATCTTAAATTCTAAGGTTAATATTTGGATGACAGACAGTAGGCTTCTTAAATATCAGTCATTGTTGTTAGAAGGACCAGTAACTAAGGTTAAATCTGTGGACATTGAAATCCTGCCACTTTCCTTCCTGAGAAGGAAAATGAAACACCTGATCACGATTGTCCCCAATTCCTAACTTTAAACTATGCAGCTTGGGAGGATCTAATGGATACTTCATTAGACAATCCTGACATGGAAATATTTACAGATGGCAGTTCTTTTGTTCGGGATGGAAAGCATAAAGTGAAGAATCTAAGCTACTCCATTTTGTAAGATTCCGGGAAAAGAGCCTTTGGAAATCCAAGAGGCTTTGGAAATCCCCTGACCTCACCTCACCACCTGCGAACCAATCAGAACCCTTGGCCAGCCCGGGAAATTCAAATCAAGCCTGGGAAATGGGAACCAATCAGCACCTGTGGCCAGCCCGGGAAATGAGAACCAATCAGAACTCAATACCTAACCCTTCACCAGAAAGTGACCAATCAGACTCGGAGACTCCTGTTTTTCGAATTTTTTGCACGAGAATACCCTATATAAGCAATATAACCCAGAGCTCAGGGCTCCTCCCTATAGCTGCTGTGTCAGTATCGGTGGGAGCCCCAGCTCGAGCTTGGTAATAAAAACTCTCTTGCTTTTGCATCGGATATCGGCTCCCTGGTGGTCATTGGGAGATTTCGCGACTTGGGCATAACATTTGGGAGCTCGTCCGGGAAGACCAATCTGGAGAGTCATCTGCAGCCGGTAAGCTTTTTTCTGTCTTTTCGTTTCTGGCAGGGCCTGGTATCTGAGACCGGTATACGACTCAGGCAGACGCGCCGGGGAGTCACTGGTGGGGGTCATTGGAGACGTTCCCAACCCCAGCGGGGGGGACGGATTGCCCCTGTTCTCTGTAGACGATAGCGGGTCATTCCCACTGAACAGCCGGAGGCCATCGTCATTCGGTTTTACCTCTGGACTCTTGGAGGTGCGCCGGGGTCCAGCCCCCACAGGATCCAGGGAAACAGCGTCGGCGATTGATTGAGAGAGAGATAGACAAGAATGTTGTAGATAAGAAACTAGAGGAGGGGAGAAAAGAGGCTGGAGTTCCTTGGTTTATACAGAAAATCAATAAAGTCTCAAGACAAGAGACTTGCACCGTCTACGTGAGGCCACAGGTACCCTCCCGGTCTCCTGGGGGAGTGAAGGCACAGGGCGCCTTCCCGTTCAGGTCTTAGAAACCCAGGCAAATAAGTAGACACAGCGGATCTCTGTACTCCAGATGGGAACTAGCCTGAAAGAGAAAGTAAGAGGAGGAAAATGATTGACACGAGGAGATCAAGCTGCTTTGATGAGCGAGATCCATAGCTTTACTTTTAAACGGTACTTATATACCTTTTTTGTACATAGAGGGAAATGAAAGATGCAAGGTCATACAGAGTCAGCCCAACATTCCAGCAGTATTGCCTTTATCGAAACCATGATTTTTCTGCATACCTTTTTCCACAAAAGATGTTGTGTACAGTATCTTCTGGCCTTGGAGGCCTGTGAACATTTTATGACCCTCTTTTGATAAAGGCTGCTCAACTAAAAAACTTGTTTTCCCTCAAAGTGTTTTTTCTTTATATTTCTAATCTATGTCAGCCTCAGAAAATGCCAAACAGAGTTACGTTTTTCACAGAGCAAAGGTGCAATGAGTTACAAGAAAGAACCAATTAGCTCAAAAGTTTGATATGGTTAAATTCAAGGCTACACTTATTTTTCTAGCATTCTCACTATGTTAACTAATGCATTCCCCGGTGCACAGTGGATAAGAGATATGGGAACTTAGCAACAAGCATTGGCCTAATAATGAAATCCTACATCAGCACTAGCACTACTCTAATAACTTTTAACTCTTTCAGAGGCTCTATGTTTTAGGCTTTCCGTGCCTCTCACAGTTGGGAGGCTGGAAATAATCACATGCGTAGCTGTAAGGGTCTGGATATACCTGCCGAGCAAGCTAGAATGCTAACAGAGGGGGTTTAATTTGAAATATTCCTCTCATGTCCAGGAGACTTATTAGCTATAGCCCTAAGTTAATTTTCTCCAGAGAAAAGTGGTCAGGGTTAGCCCCCTGTTAATGTCAGAGGAGTTGGCAAAAGTCATGAAACAGTAAAACAGACAGATTCTGGTTTGGGGGTAGATGCTCGAGAAAGCCTAGGGAGCCCCTTGAGTTTTGAAGCCTTGCTTAACAGTTCTCTTCCACACGACTTTGTCATGGGTGGGATCTCCCATGGCGGCTCCCAGCAGAGGTGTATTTCTCCTGTCTCTCTGTCTGTCTGTATGGCTGTTCATATTGTCTGTAAATTTACCAACATCTGACTGATCCAGGGACGATGGGGCAATGCCATTCTAGCCCCACACCTCTATCCTTGGTTACTGATAATTTTAAGGAGGTCAAGATGCACGCTCATGACCTCAGTGTAGAAATTAAGAGGAATAAATTAATCACTTTTTGCAGCGCAGAATGGCTGACTTTCCATGTAGGCTGGCCCTCAGAAGGCACCTTTGACTTGGGAACTGGACACTGAGTCCGAGATATCATCTTCTGTCCGCGGATCGGACAACCTGACCAAGTTCCCTTTTGTCAGCACATGTGTCTCCTCGGACAATTCATTTCCGAGTGTTAGACTAGAGCCCAGTTTCGGGCCCTGGAATAGGTCCCTCTTCCTGCAACAAATGGCGACTCTGGCGGGGACTCTTCTTCGCTGAGACTGACATCTTAACCACTCGGGGTACTCAGGGGCCAGCTTGCCTACCAATGGACCAGACCCAGCGGCTGCAACTGGGACCCTTTTGTCCCTGGTCTCCTCCTGATGTGGACAATTGGCCAGAGTGCCCTGACTGGTAAGGAACAAGAGACTTTATTGATCTCTCTCGTCTCCTCTCCTTAATCCTTCCTATCCTTCCCTGTTTTTCTAGTCCCCTGGTCCTGGACTCAGGAATCTGGTCGAAGGGCCCTCAGCCTGAGCTGAGGATTGGAGACTGATCACCTCCTCTTGGCAGAGAACTCGAATTCTGGTTCTGATTTCTGGTAGGGCCGAGTTCCAGTCCTCCCTTCTCTGGAGGCCCAGGGAAAAGTCCTGTAATGCCTGGGTATCTGTAGGTGACAGGAGACGTCTGTAAGGCCACCCCTTTTGCCCCCCTCTCCTGCCTCCTTCCCCTTCTTCTTTCAACCTGGCTTCCTTTCCTCCCTTGAAATTTTTGATGTTAGTACTTAGATCTGAAGTTCTATGTCTCTATAGGAGGTTTTCTGAGAGACTGTATTTTTGTATTTAAGGGCTTCCTTGGTGGAGTCGAGGTTAACGCGTCTGCCTGAAATATGGGAAACCTGGGTTCGATCCCTGGGTCGAGAAGATCCCCTGGAGAAGGAAATTTTGCCTTGTCTGGCCACCATGTGGTTTAGACCTGCTGCCATTTTGTTAGAACTTGATTTTCTTTGCCTGTGCCTTGAGACCAGGGCTCTCAGGAACACTTATCTAGACCATCTCTAACTCCTGACACTGAGGAAAAAGGAAAAAAAAAAAGACTTGAAGCTAGATCTTGCACTTCGTCTGTCTAAATATGTCTTGGTATGTCTTTGTCTCTGGGTAATATTTTTGAGGTTAATTTATATATGAACTCTATTTATTTGGCTTAAAAAAAGGTAAGCGCTCACAAATCAAGTAATTCTAAATTAAACAATAAATTCCAGGTTCATGAGAACTTGGAAATATTCAATGTTAAATACCTGATATTAATGTTTGTTTGTTGACCTATCTAATATAGACATATCTTAGAGTAATTAACATTAAGTACAATATTTTCATTGTACCTAGGTTTAATATAAGTTAAATATTATATCTGTTACAAGATTGTCAACAAGGAAATTACCTCAAGTGAAGAAACTTTTAAAAAATGTAAATGAGATATGAGCTTTTATATCTCTAGCTAACTTTGCGGTGCTTCAGAGTGCCCCTGAAGCATCCCAAAGAGAGATATTAAACTGTGTTTATTTGGTTGGTTAAATTACATGGAAAAGATTATAAGATGAGTAATAAATCTGCTCATGTTATAATGTGTGGTAAAATTACTAATACAGATATCCTAAAAATTATATGGAGTTTTTAACATTCTGATATGTCCTGGTATTTTAATGGTAAACCTGATGACTTCACAAAAGTTAGCAAAAGGACTAAATGAACCAGCGAATATGCTTATAACTTTTATGGTTTCCATCTGAAAAATTATGGGGTTGAATCTTAAGTTTTCAGGGAGTAGGGGAAATCTTCCTCTCAAACTAATTATGACAATACTTTGGTAAAATTAAACGTTATAAACAAAACAATTATATTTTCTATCTGACTCCTCCAAAAATTGGAAGTTCTTAGGTTTCCAGTAAGTTTATCAAATGAGTTAGGAAGGTTATCTCACGGATACAAAAATCTCAAGAAATTTTTGAGACCTTAAAAAGGGAAGAATTCACCTAGATTTGTTAGGCAAAATCTGTGATAAGCCTTTGGTGTGAGTTTCCCAGCCCTGTTTTATTTTAAAAGTTCAGTCTGAGACTCTATAAATGTTTCAGCAAAATAAAAAGCCCATAATCAATTATGGTTATAAAAATCATCCGACCAAAATCAGTGAGAACAGACCTATTTTGCAAACAAACTAGCCTTAATTTGGTTATATTTAATAAAAATAAGGGTAACTTTAAGGAAAAAAAGATATTTCAAAATGTTAAATACCAGTTTGTTAATGGAGGTCTGCATCTAGTAAGACTCAGATAGTTCTTTGCTGTTATGTGATGTTAATGTAAAATTTAGTTGAATTCTTGAAGAACACCCTAAGTTTGTTTCTGAAGCTTATCTCAGTAATCTATCTTTGGATGAAGATCAGATGCCTCATGACCTGCAACCAGGACTAGAAAAAGACATAATTTAAGGGACTGTCTCCAACATGGATGGAAGGACTTTTTTATCAGGAGAAACTACACTACACCAGGATGAGAAGACGATGACATCAGAGGTAGACAGCTTCCCCAAGATGCTGGACCTGATTCGTATGATCATTTATGTTTTCTTGACTTCTTAGACCTTTGCATATAAGTCAAATGCTTTTCTATCATAGGCCTGATCCTATGCTAGTTTTAAAAATCAATCCAATTGTTGGGTTTGTGGCCAATTACCTGTGTCTAGTTCTGGGTTATGTTAGTAAATTTCTCTGTTACCAGACTCTAACTGGTTGGCCCTGAGAAAATTTACTTAAAAAATTAACTCATACTAATCAGTCTAGTGACACTAGAAAACTGGACTATGTGCCTTATAGATGGCGCCAATATATAACTACCCTGGAAGATAAAGATCCTACAGGGCAGACTAAGTCAGATGACCCGAAGATATACTGGGCTACATCTAATGAAGTTCTTAACATAAGTCTTACTTGTGGCTTTACTAATACTGCTGGCTATGTTATTTGTATTTCACCTGTTTTACAAAATTGCTGTTTCTTACACTGTCAAATATGCATGTGAGGCCTCTAATAGAATAATATATAGTCCTATATGAGATAGATGATGGTAATAGTGTAACTCTAGATATGGCAAGAAGCAACAAGAGGGAATATTTTCCTGGACCAAAAAGCTAGTAAGAGGTGGTCCAGAGAATTTTAGATACTGTTTTATGGCCTAGTCTAGTAACAGCACATTGAGTGGCCTGTTTACCTGAGAATGGACACTCTCAGCACCATGGGATAAAATGGTCATGAAGTGCCCCCCTCATAATCATGGTCAAGTTTATGAGCAAAAAGGAGCTCTGCTAACTGAAGACTGACACTCACCACCTGCATCTACAAAGATTAAATCATGGCCGCTGCAACTGCTGACTTTCAATGCCCCTAGAAGGAGTTCAGGGTGAAAATCAGGAATGAGGCACTCTGTGCTCTGAGAAAAACTGGCAGAACAGGCCATCAGATAGTTAGATCTTTTCAGGAAAAGATTTTATGAGTCCCAATTCTTGCATCTTCTCATACCTAGAGAAACACTGACGTCATTAACGGTGAAATCTGCTTTGGCTATTAAGGAAAAGTTTACAATAAAAAGTCAAAATAGAGTAGCTATGGTTCAGATATCCTGGGAAATAACTAGGTGATGCTATGGGTGTACTTTCAGATTAGACCTTGTATTGCTAAACACTTGAGTTTTCTGAGTCATCTTAGGCTTGGATGCCACCATTTTCAAAACAATGTCTGCTGGAAGCTACTAACCTTGTTTTTTATAAAACTAGGCAACTGGCTACATGGCTACAAGCCTCCCTGAAGTGCCAGGTCCAGACTGGGTTTCAGACCTATTCTAAAAAGAAATGAGATTAGGATTTTAATCATACAAGACTCATATCTAAAACTTGGAACTCAGAAATACTTCCAATTCAGTGTCTATACTCCAAGCTGGGGCAGTCCTATGCCCCATTTTGACAGAAAGTTATCACAGTCATAGTTGCCTAGTTTCCTAAAATTAAAACTGAGCGGGACTCTGTGGGGCTCTGGAGTACAGATCATTCTGTGTTCTCCTTTTCTTATCTGTAGGATATAGACTTTGTTCAGCCTCCTTGGCCTTCCCTGAATTCCAAAGCATGGATTTAAACAATTGCTAATCAGGGAAGGGATGGGATGCAAAAACAGAAACAATCAAAGGTTGGTACAGCCTCCAGACAGAGTCCTGGTTCCTACTCAAAGAAATATGCATAACAATGTCTTTGAGCCCCCACCCAGGTGGAAGATGGTAACTTCGGACTGAACACAAGATTCCTGGAGCACAGCTCTGTTGCCTCACCACCAACCAATCAGAAGTGGTCACAAACCCTGCAACCCTCACCCCAAATGTTGCCTTCTGTTTCCGGGGACCAGAGATGACCATCCTGTTAGGTCTCCTGTTTGGCCCTTGTCTATTTCATCTCTGAGAGAGGCCAACCAAATTGCTGTTACTACAAGGGTAAAAGCTGGTTTCAGATGTAGAAAACCCCAACTTAGATCAGGTAAAGAGAGACTTCTGCTCTATTAGGCAGGCCTACGCCCATGCACAGCAGGAAGAAGTTACAGAAGAAAGAGACCTCCGCCCCAATTCCCAAGAAGTATCTTGAGTGTGAAGTCTCTCAAGGGGGCCCTATGTGCTGCATTAGGGGAAAAATGTTGTTTTTATGTGAATCACTCGGGGGTAGTCAGAGAGTCCCTGGCCAAGATAAGAGAAGGGCTGAGTCAGAGAAAAAGAGAAAGAGAAATGTCTCAAACCTGGTTTGAATCCTGGTTCAATTCATCCCCCTGGTTCGAAACTCTCATATCCTCTTTGGTGGGGCCCCTGATTATCTTGTTACTGCTACTCACCCTCAGGCCATGCTTACTAAACTAACTAGTGGCCTTCATTAAAAGCCGCATCAACACAGTGCAGCTCATGGTACTCAGATCCCAATATGCGGCCCTACCAACGGTCCCCTGGGCAGGAGACAATATAGAGCTGACCTCAGACCCATGATTGGGTCTGTCCAGGATCCTAGAGAAGGGGGGAATGAAGAATCTAAGCTACTCCATTTTGTAAGGTTCCAGGAAAAGCCTTTGGAAATCCAAGAGGCTTTGGAAATATCCTGACCTCACCCAACCACCTGCGAACCAATCAGAACCCTTGGCCAGCTCGGGAAATTTGAATCAAGCCTGGGAAATGGGAACCAATCAGCACCTATGGCCAGCCCGGGAAATGGGAACCAATCAGCACCTATGGCCAGCCTGGGAAATGAGAACCAATCAGAACTCAACACCTAACCCTTCACCAGAAGTTGACCAATCAGACCGGGAGACTCCTGTTTTTCGAGTTTTTTGTGCGAGAATACCCTATATAAGCAATGTAACCCAGAGCTCAGGGCTCCTCCCTATAGCTGCTGTGTCGGTATCAGTGGGAGCCCCAGCTCGAGCTTGGTAATAAAAACTCTTGCTTTTGCATCGGATATGGGCTCCCTGGTGGTCATTGGAAGATTTCGAGACTTGGGCATAACAAAAGCTGGTTACACCGTGGTGACTGCTGAACAGGTTTTAGAAGCAAAATCTCTCCCCTAGGGAACCAGTGCTCAATTAGCAGAGCTTGTGGCTCTGACCCAAGCTCTAGAGTTACACAAAGGGCAGCGAGTAAATATCTAAATGGATTCTAAGTATGCTTATTTGACTTTACATGCTCATGGTGCAATATGGAAAGAAAGTTTAAAACAGCAACAGGAGAACCTATTAAACATTTCAGAGAGATGGAGAGACTTTTAACTGCTATGTATTGTCCTAAAGAAGTAGCTGTTATGCATTGCAAAGGGCACAGCAGGGATGGGAGTAAAGCAGCTGAAGGTAATCAGCTTGTTGACTGTCAAGCAGTTGACTTAAAGCTGCACTTTAAGAAACCCTTTCACTACAGACACGCTTGATCTGGACAGGTCCTGTAGAACAGGAAAAACCACAATATACTGAGCAAGAATTAGAAAGATATAAGAGGAACTAAGATTATGGATAAAGGATAGTTACAGTCCGAGGATGGACGATTAATAGTTCCTGAAAATGCTCAATGGAAAATTCTTAAGGGTTTACACCAGAGTTTTCATTTCGGTGCAGAGAGTACTTACCAAATGGCATCCCGTTTGTTTGAAGGTAAAAATGTAATGAAAACTTTAAAGAACATTATCAAAAGGTGTGAGGTTTGTTAGAAAAATAACCCAAAGACTGAAAAGCTAGCAAAATCTGGATACAACGAAGTGGAAAGTATCCTGGAGAGGACTGGGAAATTGATTTTACTCATATGCCGAAAGCTAATGGGTATTCTTGCTTACAAGTTTGGGTGGATACTTTTACTGGATGGATCTTTGTGTGGTTCAGCAATGACCTTTCATGCTTTTCTGAACAAAAAGTCCTTGGCACAGACTCATATTTGCAAAAAATCAGCACTTACTCACTCTCCTCCACGACAGAGGCTCTATGAATTACAGACTTTGCTATGACAAGTTTCTGACGCCAATGGTTTCTCCATCTTTCCAGTTTTAAGAAATCCTGACGCTCAAGGGCACATAATACCTCAATATGACGGTATTAATATTTTTTACATGCAACAAATGAAAAAGGCTGTAACTATGTATGGTCCACATTCGCCTGTTACTAAAGAGCTTCTAAATGTTGTGGCATCTTCTATTGGAAATTTTATTCCCTATGATTGGCAAACTTTAATAAAAGCTCTCCTTAAACCAGGAGAATATCTTCAATGGACAATGTGGTTTCATGATATAGTCAGAGATCATGCTAACAAGAATGCTGGAGCTGGCACTCCCCCAAACCAAATTACTTTTGAAATGCTACCTGGTGCCAGACAATTTGATACCATAGAAGCTCAAATACAATGCCCTCACTTATTGCATGAACAATGGAAAACAGTGGTCCTTGAAGCTTGGGATCGAATTACTCCTCAAAGAGAGCCTACAGGTAGCTACAGCAGAACATTACAAGGACCTAATCAACGTCATGCTGGTTTTTTAGCTAGGTTAGAAACTGCTATTTCCCGTACTGTAATCGGAGAAGAAGCCAAAAAAAACAGCTAGAGAAATTACTTGCTTATGAGAATGCAAATCAGGAATGTCAAAGAGCTATCGTTCCAATTCGTGAGACTGGGACTATTATTGATTATTTGAAGGCTTGTCACAATCTAGAATCAGAAACTAAACCAAAAGATGCAAATGCTAGCTAAGGCAATGGCTGCTGCCTTCTAGAAAGGGAAATGAAGGATACTTTACATGTGGAGATAAAAACCATTTAGAAAGGACTGCCCTAAGAAGGCTAATAAAAAACTTCGAAGAATCTGCCCTTGCTGCCATAGAGGAATGCATTGGGCCAAAGACTGGTAATCTAAATTTGATATTGAAGGAAAACCTATTCCAGGAAACATCAAACAGGGGACCCCCCCCCCAGGTCCCCTACAACAAAAACCAGGGGCAACTTCTATCTTTTCCCTCAAACCCTCAACATCCGGCAGTGTTGCCATCAAAATACCAGCCCTAAATGATTTTTTCCCTTTAACCTCAAGCAGTCCCTTCTAGAGTATCTACCAGACTTTTTGGACCCCTGCCCCCACAAACCTTCGGTCTTTTACTTGGCCAATCTAGTTTGACTTCTAAAGGAATTACTGTTCACCCTGGAGTAATTGATTCAGATTATAAAGGAGAGATTCAAATTATGATGTCATCTCATTCTATGGCAATTCAAAAAGGGGAAGAAAATTGCTCAATTACTTCTTTTGCCTTACATTTCTATTAACTCTTCTAATAATGTATGGACAAGCAGATTCGGCAGATCAAAGACAATCCTTATGGACATCATTGGTATCTCAATATGCCCAACCACATATAAATATCCAAATTAATGCTTCAAGATTTTCTGGTCTCCTCAACACTGGATCTGATATTACTATTATTTCCAGACACTTATGGCCCAAAACCTGGCCTATACAAAAAATCTCTTGCCAAATTGCAGGAATTTCTCAAACCAAAGTACAAGAAATTTATCAAAATATTCAAATCTACCCATATGAAGGACCAAAAGGCCAGCCTGCAACATTAAGACCTTATGTGATAGATGTACCCCTTAATCTAATAGGAAGGGACTTACTTATGCAATGGCAAACTCAGATATACATTCCACATTTTTCCTAGGGGCCACTGCTCATTTAACAAACAAAGCAATGATTAAAATACCTTGGAAGAATGATGAGCCTATTTGCACAGAACAATGGCCCCTCATGAAAGAAAAATTACAGGCTACTAAAGAACTTATAGATACACAATTAGAATTAAAACATATTGAGGAATCTTATTTTCCTTGGAACTCTATTTTTGTTATAAAAAAGAAATCTAACAAATGACGTCTCTTAACAGACCTTCGAAGAAGGCAATAGCGCCCCACTCCAGTACTCTTGCCTGGCAAATCCCATGGACGGAGGAGCCTCGTAGGCTATAGTCCATGGGGTCGCTAAGAGTCGGACACGACTGATCGAGTTCACTTCTACTTTTCCCTTTCATGCGTTGGAGAAGGAAATGGCAACCCACTCCATTGTTCTTGCCTGGAGAATCCCAGGGACAGAGGAGCCCGGTGGGCTTCCGTCTATGGGGTCGCACAGAGTTGGACACGACTGACGCGACTTAGCAGCAGCAGCAACAGACATTAGAAAACTTAACGCATCTATGAATCCCACGGGTGCACTACAACCAGGGATCCCATCCCCTACTACTCTTTCTCAAAATTGGCACATTATTATTACTGACTTACAAGATTGCTTTTTAAATATATCTTTACACCCTTTACACGGAGATTCACTTTCTCTCTCCCTTTTCCTAATCACATCGGGCCTCATAAAAGATTTCAGTAGACTGTGTTACCTCAAGGTATACTTAACAGTCCTATTTGTCAAAATTTTGTAGCCAAGGCTTTACATCCAATGTGACAGCAATTCCCTCATGCATATATCATTAATAATATACTGTAACTACAAAAAGGAGAAGTGATATTTTTGACACTGAATGGCCATGATATTCATTCTTTAGACTCCAGAAAAAACTGATTAAAATAAAATCGTTTTTGAAACTGCAAAACCGGTTCTTCTTACATGTACAGTTAGGAAAAGGTTAACTTGTTAAAATACTTTTTTGGAGCTCCAAATCTGCCTGGGAAACAAAAACAGGCCTAAGAAAGAACCTAAAGTTAACTCTTATCATGTCCTTGGGATACACAGCCCACTTTATCTGGGACTCCAGCCATAAACAAATTGGTGGAACTCAGGAAAAAGAAAAAGAAAAAAAAAAAAAATATATATATATATATATCAGAAAGATATTTTAAATGTCAAGTGGAAAACTATATCTGTCTATCTAAAATTATCTATGTCTCAATGTATGTCTTTGTTTTTGAATAATATGAAGTTAATGAGCTCTATTTAAATTTAAGTTCATGTGAACTGAAAAATATTCATATTAAATATAATGTTTATTTAAATTGTTTGCTAATCTAATTAAGACATGTCTTAAATCATCATTATATAATACTTTTATTGTGCCTAGATTTAAGGTAAACTAAGTTTGTCAACAAAAAGGTAACTCCTTATATATATATAAATATATAAATGAGATGAAAACTTTTAGATAAACTCTAATAAAAATAATTATATTTTCAAAATGTCTACCTAAAATAGTCTCTTAGAATTGGGTTAACTTAAATTCATAAAATTGTACTAAACGAATAGATAAAAGTATATCAAATAGCTAGGTCATTTCCAAATAAAGTAAGATTTTAGAACATTAATTACTGAACACTAACTTCCTCTTACAAAAAGTTTTTCTTACAGAAAAAATAAAGAGATTTTAGACTATTAATAAATATATATTTTATTTGCCATAATGATGAACACAAACATATAAAAAAGGTTTCTGACAAATGAAAGAGAATTTTATGGCAAATGGATGGAACTCATTGCTCTGAACTTTCTTCCTCTTCCTTCTTACATGTCTCGATCAATACAAATTCTTCTTTTACATGGGCCACACCTCTCCGAGATGAAACTACACGTTGTAACCCACCTGTTAGCTTACTTTGCAATAATGAGAACACCTAATTCTATAAAAACAGACAACGACATTGCCTCTATTTCTAAGCATTTCAAACAAGTTTTACATTCATTCTCTATTAAACAGATTACAGACATTTCTTATAATCCACAAACACAAGACACAGTTAAACAAACACATTACACACTGAAACTACAAATAAAAAATTAAATACAGGGGAATACACAGGAACACTTTTATCTTCCTTATCCAGAGCAGACTTTACTAGATTCCAACACAATATATTCTTTAAGCCTATAACTATTGTTAATATAGCTTTGTTTTAAATTTTTTAAACTGACTGCAAGGAGATATCTTGACACGAGCAGAAAAACATTTCGAGGAACTGAAGGACTCTTCTCTTCCTCTGCCCATTTGATACCAAGACAGGTTGAATGAACAATGGAAATCTGGGAAATTAATCTTATAGAAAGAGGGGTATGCTTGTATTTCCCCAGATGGAACCAATGAACTCACATGGCTTCCTCTTTGGAAGATCCAACCCAAGGGGGCCCCCAGCCTTCAACACAGAATGAGACAACAAAAACCCCAGGAGGAAGAAATTCCAATACAGGCCATGGTGGCTCTAAAGATCTCCAGAAAGCACCGCCCTCGGCAGCATCAACCTTATGATCTCCCGTCTTGGGGAACAAATAAAAACCCTTACTAATCAAGCTGAAAATCCAGTTTCTCAATAGAGAATGCCTCGGAGTCCTGAAAATATTTTTGTTGCCCTGCTTGCTTTCCTTGCTGGCGCCTCCCCCCAAATCAAGCTGAACTCATCAATCACACTGGGCTGACACAGCCAACCCCCCTTTACTTCAGGTTGTAGAATGAACAGAGAAAGGACCAATCGTATTAACCAATGACTCCATACATATGCCTTCTCCCTGGAGCCTTAAAGGGCCCTCACACCCTGAAGAAGACGGGAAACTAATCTCTCTCTAGGTTATGAAGTCCTTCCTTTGTGTATGGGCCCAGCAAAATTATGCATAAATGTTAGCAGACAAACTTGGGCTTTTGCCCTGCCTCCAAAAGAGGACTTTCGGATGTTGCTTAGATTATTTACTGCCCTTTCTTTGTCTGTGAACCATGTTTATACACTTAAACTTTAGGGAAAGAGTTAGGGAAAGAACAAAGAACACTATGCAAACGGTTTACTAATAAGAACTTTAAATATACTCTGGTCCACTGGGACAAGTGTCAGGCCAAATCAGGAAAATTACTGTTTGTGGCTAATCATACAGTTGTCGATTGGGGACCCCATGCTATGTGGCTATCTAACTGCTCAGACGATATTAACAGCACTGTGTATGATTATGCTACTCAAGTAGCATAGAAGGTTAGTAACACTATAATGGAACATTATCATGACAAACGACTTCTTGGGTGGCTTGTTGGTGGAATGGCACCCACCTCGTCCTCCAATAGTCCTGGATAACCAGACTGGGCCTGAACACTGGGACACCTGGAAACGTGCTGTTAGCATAGAAGAACTTGGGACTTGGACTGGACATTTCACAGGGACTAATCGTAGTCACAGAAACTATTTCTTTCATTATAATCAATCATATTTCATACAAGCTTGTGCTCCACTTCCTTCTGTTCTAGCTATAGGAAGTTTACAATTCAGTAAGACTTCACGTTCTGTAACTTGTATAAATTGCAAATCATATACTTGTCTTAACTCTTTTGTTTCCTTAAGAAATGAATTCCTTTGGATTCTTCGATCTCAACGTAGTCTGTGGTTACCAATAAATCTCCAGCGGCCCTGGGAAGAAGGCCCCATGGCTGGACTTGCTTCCCGGTTACTTACTAAACTGCTCCAGTGATCGAGATGATACATTGGATGGCTGATTCTTGGCATTTGGGGATTAATAGCTATTTGCACCACTGCTGCCGTCACTGGCATTGCTTTACAAACCTCAATTCAAACACATAATTTTATCCAAAATTGGACTAAAGATGCTCATACTATGTGGGCCACTCAGGCTCAGATAGATGAGCATATTCAAGATGCAATACAGGAACTAAAATCAGTCATCAAATGGGTTGGAGATCAATTAATAGATGTACAAAAACAGGTGATGCTAAACTGTGATTGGAATTCTGCTCAATTTTGTGTTACACCTGTTCAGTTCAACAATAGTACCTAGAACGGGGAACAAATCAAATTTCATTTACAAAACATACATGACAAGGCCTCTCTGAATGTACAATTATTACAAAAAGAAATCTTTGAAACCTTTTCTAAAAATCTGCCCTCTTCCACTAATTTGCAAACTTTAGCTGAACAACTAGCTGATCTGGGTTAGACCCACGCGGACAGTTTCAAAGCATTGCTCACAGCACTTGGTCTGGAACTGTAATTTTGGTGATTGTCTTGACAATTATATTTGTCATTCACCGTTGCCTTCATGCAAAATTATTACAACTAAACAATCTCAAATGGTCAGAACCCTTTTTAAAATATTATAAATAAGGGGGGATTGTAAGGGAATGTTTAACAGGAAGATTCCAATGTGCTGTTCCTCATAAATCCGCTGTTCCTTATCAGTTTCTGTTGTCAGAAACGAGTAGGTCAGCACACCGCTCCCAGGACTGAGGTCATAGGATGAGACAGGCTTGAAACACCTTCAGTAAACATTCTCCTTATGACAAAACTGCCTAGTCTCGATCCTCTTTCTTGAGATATGGATTGTCTCCTGACCTTGTGACCATTATTAATCCCTTGTTCCCTTGGTAATGGTTGCTGTACGTTTGGTTTTCTGATCTTTATCATTATTGAAAGAAATGTCTTGTACAACAGCCTATATATACTCATAGAAAGATCATTAAAGCACCTTTTCTCTACCAGAGCTTGGGTCCCCGTGTCTTTCTCTCTTTCTCTTTCTTATCATCAACTCTGGACCACCAAGTTCCAGTCCATTAAAGGACCCCAAGAGATTCCAATATATATTGGAATATATTGCAATATATTCTTTAATATTGCAATTAATATTTATATTTAATATTGCAATATATTCTTTAATCCTATAAGTATTGTTAATACAGCTTTATTTGTTTAAGAATTTTAAACTTGTCACAAGGGGATATTTTGACAAAGCAGAAAAACATTTTGAGGTATTGAAGGATACCTCCCTTCATCTGCTCATTTGGAATCAAGACGGGTTGACTAAACAATGGAAATCTGTAAAATTAATATTACAGGGAAAGGGGTATGCTTTTATTTCTCCAGATGGACCCAACGAAATCAGTTGGCTCCCTCTTCAGAAGATCCACCCCAAGGGAGCCACCGGCATTCAAGATAGAGAAGAAACGGTGAAATCCCCAGGAGGAGGAGTTTCCAGTACAAGCCATGGTGACTTGAAAATTTTCCAAGAAACACCACACTCGAGGTCATCGACCTTATGATTTCCCTACTTGGGGACAGATAAAAATCCTTACTAATCAAGCTGAAAATCTGGTTTCTCAACAAGGAATGCCTCGGAATCCTGAAAATATTTCTGTCACTATTCTTGCTTTTGCTTACCCCGCTCAGGCTGACTTGATTAATCACACTTATTGCGTTTATATACCTAACTCCCCTTTATTGCAGGTTGTAGAATGGACAGATATAGGACCGGTTGTATCCACTAATGACTCAGTACATATGCCTCCTCCTTGGAGCTCGGAGGGGCCCTCTCATACTGAGGAGGAAGGAAGATTGATTAACATTTCTCTAGGCTATAAAATCCTTCCTCTATGCACGGGCCCAGCAGAATTATGTATTAACGTTAGTCGACAGACGCGGGCTTTCATCCTGCCTCCAAAAAAGAACTTCCGCACATTGTTTAGACTGTTTACTGCCCTGTCCTTTTATGAGAACCATGTCAATACTACCAGCACTCTAGGACAAGGACAAAAGTTGGAATGTAAGGGGTTTATGTATAAGGATTTTAAATATACTCCTGTTTGTTGAGATAGCTGTCAAGCTAAATCATGGAAATTCATGTTTGGGGCCAATTACAGCATTGTTGATTAGGGACCCCATGGTATGTGGTTATCAAACTGCTCAGATGATATTGACAGTACTATGTGTGATTATGTTACTCAAGTAACACAGAAGATTACCAACAATTCCATGGAATACTTCCATGACAAAGGACTCCTTGGCTGGCTTGATGGTGGAATGGCATCTCCTTGTCCTCAAATTGTCCTCAATAAACAAATTGGGCCTGAGCAATGGGACATCTGGAAACTTGCTACAAATACTGAAAAACTTGGAACTTGGACTGGATATTTCACAGGGACCAGTCATAGTCATAGTAACTATTCCTTCCATTATAATCATTCATATTTTATACAAGCTTGCGTTCCCCTTCCTTTGCCTCTATTTCTCTAAAAAAAAAAAAAAACTAATCCCTTTTGATGCTTCGATCTCGACGTAGACTATGGTTGCCAGTCGATCTCCAATGACCCTGGAAAGAGGATCCCATGGCAAGACTTACCTCCCAGTTACTCACTAAATTACTCTGACGATCTAAGCGATTAATTAGATGCTTGATTCTTGGCATTTGGGGGTTAATAGCCATTTGCACCACTGCAGCTGTCACAGACACTGCTTTACAAACTTCAATTCAAACACAAAACTTTATTCAAAATTAGACTAAAGATGCTCATACTATATGGGTCACTCAGGTTCAGAAAGATGAAAAAGTTCAAGATAAAATTCAAGAATTAAAAAACAGCCATCCAATGGGTTGGAGACCAATTAATAGATTTACAAAACCAAGTATTATTAAATTGTGATTGGAATTCTACTCAATTTTGTATCACTTCTCTTTGGTTCAACCATAGTGCTTACAATTGGGAAAAAATCAAATTTCATTTGCAAGATATGCATAATAATGCTTCCTTAAACTCACTTGCTCAGGGCCTTTTTCACAAAAGTATCTAGTCATCCCCAATTATGAAAAAAGTAAAAAAGGGGGAAATGTCAGGCGACATTCAACTTTAAAGGATCCAACATGATATTTTCCTCTTTTGTGTGCCGATTCTCAAGGATTCTATTCTTTATCAGTTCTGGAAAACAGGAACGAGCAGAGCTGCATGCAGTTCTCAGGACTGAGGTCATGAGAAAGAGCATCTGCTTGGATTCCCTTCAGTGACCTTTTACTTGAAGGTAATCTATTCAGTTATGCCCCTCTTCCTCAGGATATGGAATGATTTCTGGCCCTTTCAAGATTGTTATTTGCTTGGCTTTCTTTTTCCTCAATGTATCTACTGCCTAAAGCTGCCTTGAAGAAAGATATATAACCATGCGTTTTTGCAAATAAAGCACCCTTGTTTCACTCGAGACTTGGGTCCCCTGCTTCCTTCTTCTCGTCAGCTCCATTCCTCAGGTCCCAGTCTACAAAGACCGTGACAGCTCTGTCTTCAGTTTCCACAAATAAGAGTAACTCTTCTTTAATCATACATACAACAGTTATTTCTACCCAATGGAGAACATGACCCTATTCCTATGCATTGTTCCTAACACACCATCAGTCCCTGGTAACTGTCTCTCTCTTCCTACGAAAAGCCCAGGCCTTTTAACATCTTGCCTACTCTGTTCAAGGTCAGTTGGTAGAACATTATGTTTTATAACAGGCTGGACTACGTACGGAAGGGCTTTGTGATCCTACTGACCATGATGAGTCATGTCCTAGTTTTATATTATTTTCTCCCCTCCATGTTGCTAATTCACACTCACTATTGAATTTTGTAATTCAGGCGGTGTGTTTTTCCAGGGAATATGAATGTGAATGAATTATATCTAATGAAGCCGATTGATTCCTTCCCAGAGACCATCGTGAAACGCATGTAGCAAATTCATTTGATCAATGTATTACCAAAGCCAAGCTCTTAGAGCTCACTACACAACAGGCCAATAAACTGAGAGACTACTTGTTGGGCAAGGAATAGTGACTTTATTCCGAAAGCCAGGAGACCAAAAAGATGGTGGACTACTGTCCCAAAGAATCATCTTTGCTGAGGTAGAATTCGGGTTCTTTTACACGAAAAGATCTCTATAGCTTCTTTTCAAATATGGACTTACTGCAGCAATGGCACCCCACTCCAGTACTCTTGCCTGGAAAACCCCATGGACGCCGGAGCCTGGAAGGCTGTAGCCCATAGGGTCGCTGAGGAGTCGGACACGACTGAGAGACTTCACTTTCACTTTTCACTTTCATGCATTGGAGAAGGAAATGGCAACCCACTCCAGTGTTCTTGCCTGGAGAATCCCAGGGATGAGGGAGCCTGGTGGGCTGCCGTCTATGGTGTCACACAGAGTTGGATACGACTGAAGCGACATAGCAGCAGCAGCAGTAGCAGCAGCAGCAGTTGCTGAGTAGCTGAACTAAAGTCACCAGAGAATACATATAGTGAAAAAGGTAAAGGATTTGCCACAACCACTGAGTCTGCTCCATACTAAAGTATGGCTCCACTATGTTCCTATCTTGTGACTTTTGCGTAAGATCCTTGCCACACACATTACATTGCTGAGTGTTTTCTCTAGGATAAATATTCTGATACTACTCGTGAGATGTGAGGAGAGGGTTCCTTTTTTTTTTTTAAACATTTGTGAAATTGGTGAGGAATCTTTCTAGAATGAATTCATGTTCTAAAGACCTGACTAATAAATACATATATATCTGGCTTCTATCCAGTATGAATTTTCTCATGAAGCCTAAGATGTTGCCACACTCATGATATTTGTATGGTTTCTCAGTAGGATGAATTCTCTGAGCAACTGTAGGGTGTGATTTCTGTACTTTGAATTTTGAAGACTTCTACCATATACCACATTCACATGAGTTTCTCTCATGTATGGATTTTCTGTTGTTTAGTGAGCGCTGAGACCTCAGTAAAGGATTTTCCACACTCAAAACATTTGAAAGGTTTCTCTCTATGTATTCTCCAATGTTTTTTAAGGAGTGAATTTTGATTGAAGAACTTGCCACACTCTTTACATCTGAAAGGTCTCTCTCCAGTATGAATTCTCCAGTGAAGTTGAAGATGTGGTTTTTGACCGAAGACTTTTCCACACTCAACATATTTGTAAGGTTTCTCACCAGTATGAACTGTCTGATGACTTAAAAGGGTTGACTTTACACGAAAGGTCTCGCCATATTCATCATATTTGTAAGGTTTCTCTCCAGTATGAACTGTCTGATGCCTTAAAAGGGTTAACTTTAGCTGAAAGGCCTTGCCACACTCATCACATTTGTAAGGTTTCTCTCTAGTATGAAATGTCTGATGACTTGAAAGGGTTGACTTTTCATGAAAGGCCTTGCCACACTTATCACATTTGTAAGGTTTCTCACCAGTATGCACTGTGTGATGCCTTAAAATGATTGACTTTAGACGAAAGGCCTTGCCACACTCATCACATTTGTAAGGTTTCTCTCCAGTATGAACCATCTGATTACAACCAAGCTTTGAATTTCGGCCGAAGTCTTGGTCTCATATATCACATTTAAATAATTTCTTTCCTGTATGAATTTTCTTATGTCTCCTGAGGTATGAGTTCTCAATAAAGGCCTTGCCACACTCATCACAAGGTGTCTCTCCAGTATGAACAGTCTGATGCCTTAAAAGGATTGACTTTACACGAAAGGCCTTGCCACACTCATCACATTTGTAAGGTTTCTCTCCAGTATGAACTGTCTGATGACTTACAAGGGTTGAATTTTGGCCGAAGACTTTGTCACATATATCACATTTAAATAATTTCTTTCCTGAATGAATTTTCTTGTTGCCTGAGGTGTGAGTTCTGAGTAAAGGCCTTGCCACATTATTCACATTTGTAGGGTTTCTCTCCAGTATGAACTGTCTGATGCCTTAAAAGGGTTGACTTTAGACGAAAGGCCTTGCCACACTCATCACATTTGTAACGTTTCTCTCCAGTATGAACTGTCCGATGACTTAAAAGGCTTGACTTTAGACGAAAGGCCTTGCCACACTCATCACATTTGTAAGGTTTCTCTCCAGTATGAACTGTCTGATGCCTTAAAAGGGTTGACTTTACACAAAAGGCCTTGCCACACTCATCACATTTGTAAGGTTTCTCTCCAGTATGAACTGTCTGATGACTTAAAAGGCTTGACTTTAGACGAAAGGCCATGCTACACCCATCACATTTGTAAGGTTTCTCTCCAGTATGAACTGTATGATGAGTTAAAAGGGTTGACTTTAGTCGAAAGGCCTTGCCACATTCATCACATTTGTAACGTTTCTCTCCAGTATGAACTGTCTGATGACTTAAAAGGCTTGACTTTACACGAAAGGCCATGCCACACTCATCACATTTGTAAGGTTTCTCTCCAGTATGAACTGTCTGATGACTTACAAGGGTTGACTTTACACGAAAGGCTGTGCCACACTCATCACATTTGTAAGGTTTCTCTCCAGTATGAACTGTCTGATGACTTACAAGGCTTGACTTTAGACGAAAGGCCTTGTGACACTCATCACATTTGTAAGGTTTCTCTCCTGTATGAACTGTCTGATGACTTAAAAGGGTTGACTTTACACGAAAGGCCTTGCCACACTCATCACATTTGTAACGTTTGTCTCCAGTATGAACCCTCTGATGACGAGCAAGGTTTGAATTTTGGCTGAAGACTTTGTCACATATATCACATTTAAATAATTTCTTTTCTGTATGAATTTTCTTATGTCTCCTGAGGTCTGAGCTGTGAGTAAAGGCCTTGCCACACTCATCACATTTGTAAGGTTTTTCCCTGTGTGCTTTGACTTCTTGTGTTATTCCTGAAGGATTCATAAACTCATTCCCATATATATTAGAAACACTGGTTTGGACAGAAGGAGGAATTCTTAGAACTGGTGAAAATGAGAAACTGTTGTTGACAGAACTCTTAACTTCATTATATTCAGAAATTATTCCTCCAGTTTGAAACATCTGCAGTTTATCCTGAAAGTTAAATCCAAACCTCTTTCCAAAGGGTTTGATGTCTGCATCCTTTCTATCGTGCGAATCTCTTCCATCAGTCACATTTCCATTAAGGCTTACAGGTGTGCCTTTATAAATTCTTTTGTCATCTCTCCCCTGACACTCAAAGTCACACATATTTTCCTGACTTTCCCAAAGATGAAAATGTTTGATTTCACAGCTTTCAGTTCTTCCCAGCATCAATGTTTGGAATGTTTCTAGTTTATCACTGTTCGCTTTGGGTTGTAAAAGCTTGATCACATGTGTAGGAGAGATATCTACAAGATAAAAAGAATCATAGGTATCCTGCTCACAATAATTCAAAAATAAATGTTTCATGTTGAATATGTATTTCACCAAAAGTAATACTTACATCAAGTTATGAAACACCACAATGATGACTGTACGTGTTTAGAAACACTAAAGGAATAGAATTATTAACTTAAGAAAGCATAACATAAATTCACCGTTAAGGTATCCTAGTTTTAAAAACCATATGACAAACACACTCATATTGGACAATCTTATGGCAACACTCAAAAACAGAGTGCTTTTCTACCAGGACCCTTAGGAATATATCAATCACCAGTTGTCTCAAATTGAAAAGAAAAATATTACACTATCATTGTATTCTGCAAATTTACTGTACATAAATAAATTCTAAAGAATAAATTATATATTGTAACAGTAAATAATCCAAAACCAAGCTTACCCAATTAATAATTAACTATTCATAGTTGGTTGTTTACAATTGAAAACAAATGAGAAAATGAAGAATATGACTGAACCAATTTTTTGAAACAACATACTTTTTAAAATCTGCTATAGAACTACCTACCCCCAAAGAAAAGGCATTTTGCAACGTTAACAAGTAGGATGTGTCAGTTGTATTGCTGAATACACGCTAAAAGACCATCATCTGTAAATGACACATAAATTAAGATGTAAAATGTTCACCGGTTTTCTAACAGCCAATAAAAAATGCAATCCCCACCTATGTTGTTCAGTCACTCAGTCGTGTTTGCCTCTTTGTGACACTGTGGACTGTATCGCACCGGACTCCTCTGTCCGTGGGATTTCCCAGGCAAGAACAGTGGAGTGGGTTGCCACTTCCTTCTCCATAGGATCTTCCTGATTCAGGAATCAAACCTGCATCTTCTGCATTAGCAGGTGAATTCTTTACCACTGAGCCACCAAGGAAGGTCTCTGCTGCTGCTGCTAAGTTGCCTCAGTCGTATCCAACTCTGTGTGACTAGGCTCCTCTGTCCCTGGGATTCTCCAGGCAAGAATACTGGAGTGGGTTTGCCATTTCCTTCTCCAATGCATGAAAGTGAAAAGTAAAAGTGAAGTCACTCAGTCTCTTAGTGACCCCATGGACTATAGCCTACCAGGCGCCTCCATCCATGGGATTTTCCAGGTGGGATTTCCCAGGCAAAAATAATTGAGTCGGTTGCCATTTCCTTCTCCATGGGATCTTCCTGACTCAGGGATCAAACCTGCATCTTCTGCATTAGCAGGTGAATTCTTTACCACTGAGCCACCAAGGAAGGCTAATCTCTAGCCATGCACTATTCTTAATTACCTAGTTTAATGGCAACAAAATATAATAAATTAAAAGTGAGTGCTTTGTGTATTTATTGACTAGGGTCAGACACAATATTGCTGAAAAATGTAGCAAGTGAAACGCATACAAGATATAATGTAGTTGAGGTGTGACAGAAAACAAAATTCTGTAAAGCCATTATTCAACTAAAAAATAAATAAAAATTTAAGAAGATATAATGTAGAGGTAGAACAAATAATTTCACAATTTGTATGGAAATAGAAAAAAAAAAAACCTCGAATAGCCAAAGCAATCTTGAGAAAGAAGAATGGAACTGGAGGAATCAACCTGCCTGACTTTAGGCTCTACTACAAATCACAGCCATCAAGACAGTATGGTACTGGCACAAAGACAGAAATATAGATCAATGGAACAAAATAGAAAGCCCAGAGAAAAATCCACGCACCTATGGACACCTTATCTTTGACAAAGGAGGCAAGAATATACACTGGATTAAACACAATGTCTTTAACAAGTGGTGCTGGGAAAACTGGCCACCACTTGTAAAAGAAAGAAACTAGATCACTTTCTAACACCATACACAAAAATAAACTCACAATGGATTAAAGATCTAAACAGAAGACCAGAAACTATAAAACTCCTAGAGGAGAACATAGGCAAAACACTCTCTAACATACATCACAGCAGGATCTTCTATGACCACCTCCCAGAAAACTGGAAATAAAAGCAAAAATAAACAAATAGGACATAATTAGACTTAAAAGCTTCTGCACAACAAAGGAAAGTATAAGCAAAGTGAAAAGAGAGCCTTGAGAATGGGAGAAAATAATGGCAAATGAAGCAACTGACAAACAACCAATCTCAAAAATACACAAGCAACTCCTGCAGCTTAGTTGCAGAAAAATAAACGACCCAATCAAAAAATGGGCCAAAGAACTAAATAGACATTTCTCCAAAGAAGACATACAGATGGCTAAGAAACACACGAAAAGATGCTCAACATCACTCATTATCAGAGAAATGCAAATCAAAACCATAATGAGGTACCACTTCTCACCAGTCATAATGGCTGTGATCCAAAAGTCTACAAGCAATAAATGCTGGAGACGGTGTGGAGAAAAGCGAACCCTCTTACACTGTTGGTGGGAACACAAACTAGTACAGCCACTATGGAGAACAGTGTGGAGATTCCTTAAAAAACTGGAAATAGAACTGGCTTATGACCCAGCAATCCCACTCCTGGGCATACACACTGAGGAAACCAGAATTGAAAGAGACACGTGTACCCCAATGTTCATCGCAGCACTATTTATAACAGCCAGGACATGGAAGCAACCTAGATGTCCATCAGCAGATGAATAGATAAGAAGGCTGTGGTACATATACACAATGGAGTATTACTCAGCCATTAAGAAGAATTCATTTGAATCAGTTCTAATGAGGTGGATGAAACTGAAGCCTATTATACAGAGTGAAGTAAGCCAGAAAGAAAAACACCAATACGATATATTAATGCATATATATGGAATTTAGAATGATGGTAACGATAACCCTGTATGCGAGACAGCAAAAGAGACACAGATGTATAGAACAAGGTTTTGGACTCTGTGGGAGAGGGAAACGGTGGGATGATTTGGGAGAATGGCATTGAAACATGTATAATATCATATATGAAATGAATCGCCAGTCCTGGTTCGATGCATGACACTGGATGGTTGGGGCTGGTGCACTGGGATGACCCAGGGGGATGGTACGGGGAGCGGGGAGGGAGCGGGGGTTCAGGATGGGTACACGTGTATACCTGTGGTGGAGTCATGTTGATGTATGGCAAAACCAATACAATATTGTAAAATAATTAACCTCCAATGAAAATAAATAAATTTATATTTAAAAAAGTATAATATAGATAAAGTCGTATCATAAACAACATGACAGAATATAGATATTACCTTTTTTAAACAAATAAATTTTAAGTATTTACTATAAAACATGTACTACTGACAGCACTAATTTGCTTTAAAAGGCTTGAGGTAAATTAACATGTTTTTCTCTAATCAGAGCAAGAGACACACCCAATTGGCCCACAAAGTGGTAAGAGAACCAGGATATGAATCTGAACCTACTGGGACGACTGAGAAAACTTATTTGTAAACATGACCACCCACTGAATGAATAGACTAGAAAATATTAAAAAGTAAATACAAGGAACTTAGAAAGAAAATATCAAGGAAGATACAAGACAGAAGTAGTCTGTTTAACTATTATTCAACCATCCCATCTCCAAATGGGTTGTGAGTCATCATGGATGCACAGAGTGATTTAGGTTCATGTCCTGAGAAATGTGTTCAATAAATGATCAGAGATTATCTTTACAGTGAGAGTATGTAGAAGGTGGAGGGATGTGATAGATAAGAACAATGTTTCCATCCATATCAAGGTACTATGTGAGGACTGGTCAGGACTAAGAAAGGGCCTGCGTGGAACACAGGGTACACAGGTTTATGTCAGATATCAGCTTGTGACTGCATATCTTTGTGAAAATAACTGAGAGCGCAAACTAATATACTGACCTTAAAAGAAAAGAACTGGTTCAGCAATTTTATGGGCATTATACTATGGGTATGGGACAGAAACAAGAGAGATTTTAAAAGTGACTGTGATATATGGAGAAAGCAGGATAATACCTGTTATACTATTCACAATGTAATGTATCCAACTCTGATTTTGTAACTTACAATGGAATGCTTATATTCAAGAAAAGCATACACAATATTCCAGGATATTGTGTAAGAATCTTATGAGCAGAAAGCAGAAGGAAAATCCAGGAAAAGGCTATCTAAACCTGGGTTCCTCTGCCAAGTATGATTAACCTCTCTATTGGACATTTACTTCGTTTCTTCTTCCACACATGGTCATCTCAAGATCGAGGAGTATCAAAGGAAAGCAGGGATTGACACTGACTCTGGAAGACCTTCCCAGTTACAAAAGCCTTTCTGAGGCATCCAACTCTTTTTTGTAGAAAAAGGCTTTATTCTCCTAGACCTTCCCTGAGTTCAAAAGAGCAGATTCAAACAGTTACTAATACATTAAAGGACATTAAAGGATCATACCATGATCAAGTGGGATTTACTGCAGGGATGCAAGATTTCTCCATATCCACAAGTTAATCACTGTGATACACCACAGTAACAGTTGAAGACTAAAAACCATATGATCATCAATAGATGCAGAAAAGGTTCTGACAAAATTCAAGTGCCATTTATGATAAAAACCCTTCAGAAAGTCAGCACAGATGGACCCTACCTCAACATAATTAAGACTGTATATGTCAAACACACAGCTAACATCATACTCAACAGGGAAAAACTGAAAGCATTCTCCTTAACAACATGAATAAGATAAGAATGTTCACTATTGCCACTTTTATTCAACATATTTTTGGAAGTCCTAGCCACAACAATCAGAAAAGAAAAAGAAATAAAAGGAATTCAAGGTAAAAAAAAATAAAGAAGAAGTAAAACTGTCACTATGATGCTACACACAGAAAATCCCAAAGATGCCACCAGATGACTACTAGACCTCATCAATGAACAGAGTAAACTTGCTGGATACAAAATATATAGAAAACTGCTGCATGTCTATACACTAATAATGATATATCAGAAAGTGAAATTAATGAAACAATCCCATCCACCATCTCAGAGAAAACAAAACAATTCTAAGGAAAAAACCTACCTAAAAAGTCAAAAGAACTGTAATCATAAAACTATAAGATACTGATGACTGATACCAGAGATGACACAAACAGATGGCACAAACATATACCATGTTCTTGGATTGAAAGAAGTAACACTGTCAAAATGACCATACTATCAAAGCAACCTTTATCAAATTAACAATGACATATTTCATAGAACAAAGAAAAACTTAATTTGTACCAAAATACAAAAGACTCTGATATCTAAAATGATCTTGAGAAAGAAGAACAGAGCTAGAGGAATCATGTTCCCTGAGTTCAGACTATACTACCAACTGACAGTCAACAAAGTGAAAATTAAGTCGCTCAGTCATGTCCAACTCTTTGTGACCCCATCGACTGTAGACTACCAGGTTCCTCTGTCCATGGGATTCTCCAGGCAAGAATACTGAAGTGGGTTGCCATTTCCTTCTCCAGCAGATCTTCCTGACCCAGGGACTGAACCTGGGTCTCCTGCATTGGAGGCAGATGGCTTTACCGTCTGAGCCACCAGGGAAGTGGTATGATGATGGCACAAAACAGAAACACAGATCAGTAGAACACGACAGAAAACCCAGAAATAAACCAATTTACTTAGAGTCAATTATTCTATAACAAAGGGGGAAAGAATATAGAATGAAGAAGTCTCTTTAATAAGTGATGCTGGGTTAAATGGATAGTTACATGAAAAAGAACGAAATTCCAACATTCTTTAACACCACATACAAAAATAAACTCAAAATGTGTTAAACATCTAAATGCAAGACCAGATACTATAAAATTCATAGTGGAAAACAAATACAAAACACTGACATAGGTTGTAATCCTCTTGGTAAGATCCACTTGATTTAAATGATCTCTCAGAGTGAATATTGGAGAAGGAAATGGCAACCCACTCCAGTAATCTTGCCTGGTAAACACCATGGACAGAGGAGACTGGCAGGCTACAGTCTGTAGGATCACAAGAGTCAGATACAACTTAGCGACTAAACCATCCACCACTACAAAGTGAATATACGCCTAAAGATAATGTGTGAAAAGGATATTTGCCATATACTAGCTAATTTTTTGGTGGGAGGGTGGGAGTCAAGGAAGACTTGGGGTTATTTTTTCATCAACTTCCATTTTATACTTATTTATAATGGCCATTTTTTTTTTACTAATACTGTAAAACTATGTAAATGAATAAAATACTAAAAGTTTCATATAAAAAAAAAAACACTGACATAAATGTCAGCAAAATTTTTTTTAATCTATCTTTTAGGGTCATAGTAATAAAAGCAAAATCAAACAAATGAGACCTAATTAAATTTAAAACCTTTTTGCAAAGCAAAGGAAAGCAAAAATTCAACTTTTGCACTAGGAGACTATATATGCAAATGATGCTACCTATAAGGGATTTATTTCCAAAATATACAAACAGTTCATACAGCGTAATATCAAAACAAACAAACAACCCATTCAAAAACTGGGCAGAAGATCAAAACAGATACTTCTCCAAAGGAGACAAACAGATGGCCAACAGTCACCTGAAAAGATGTTTGACGTGCAAATCAAAACCACAAAAATGTATCACCTCACACTGGTCAGAATGACCACCATCAAAAAGTCTACAAACAATAAATGCTTGAGAGGGTGTGGAGAAAAGAGAACCCTCCTACACTGTTGGAAGGAACATAAATTGGTACTGCCACTTTGGAGAATAGCATGGAGGTTCCATGAAGAACTAAAAATAAAGCTATCACATGAAGCAGCAATTCCAATCCTGGGCATATATCCAGAAAGCATGAAAACTAATTCAAAATGATACATGCACCCCAATGTTTTAGCAGCACTATTTATACCAGCCAAAATACGGCAGCAACATAAATGTTCACTGACAGACAAAGAGATAAAGAATATGTGGTACATATATACAAGGGAATATTGTGAAGTGAAAGTAGCTCAGCCATGTCCAACTCTTTAAGACCCCATGACCTGCAGCCTGCCAGACTCCCCTGTCCATGAAATTCTCCAGGCAAGAACACTGGAGTGGGTTGCCACCTCCACAGCATAAAACACGATGAAGTAATGCCTTCTGCAGCAATATAGACAGACTTAGGGATTATTCTAAGTGAAATCAGACAGAGCAAGAAAAATATCAGAGGATATTATATGTTGAACTGAAATAAATTATACAAATGAACTTATTCACAAAATAAACTCACCAGAATAAAAAACAAACTTATGGTTACCAAAGGGGATAGTACAGGATGGTGATTGGGCCAGGAAAGGGAGAGATAAATTAGGAGTCCGAATATTTATGAACTAATGTATATACCAAATAGATAAACAACAAGTACCTATGATACAGCTCAGGGAACTATATTTGGTATCTTGTAAACTGCTGTATACTTGAAACACAAAATCGTAAATTAACTACACTTAAAAAGTGGAGAAGGAAATGGCAACCCACTCCAGTATTCTTGCCTGGAGAATCCCAAGGACAGAGGAGCCTGGTCGGCTGCCATCTACGTGGTCGCACAAAGTCAGACACAGCTGAAGTGACTTGGCATGCATGCACTGGAGAAGGAAATGGCAACCCACGCCAGTGTTTTTGCCTGGAGAATCTCAGGGACGGAGGAGCCTGGTGGGCTGCCATCTGTGGGGTCGCACAGAGTCAGACATGACTGACGGGACTTAGCAGCAGCAGCAGCCGCCTATCTAAAAAGAATGGTTAAAACAAAAACACCTCTTGCAGAGATGTTCAAAAGATGTTTCACAAGGGTGTAAAAACTACTAAATGGGGAAAGCAGTCTATGAAACAAGACATGTTGACAAAACTGAACACCCACCAGCAAAAGAACTTACTTGGGACATTATCTTACACTACAGACAAAAATGAACTCAAAATGGTTCAAAGACCTAAACCTAAGTCCCACATGTATAAAACTCTTAGAAGTAAACATGCAGGAAATGTTTCTGGAAGTTGGACCCACAAATGATTTACCAGACATAACACCAAAAGCACAGGCCATAAAGTAACACCAGATATTAATAAATTGAACTATATCAAAATTATAAACTACTCTGCATTAAAGTGCAGCGAGTTTGAAAAGACAATCAACAGTAAAAGAAAAAATATGTGGAAATCATACATCTGATAGTAAATGACTACAAAGAATATATAAAGAATTTTAAGAGGGACTGATCACCAGTTCCACCATAGGGACCATTCCCTAATCAACCATCCAACGTGTTGCAAATACAAAACAGAAACACTAAGAGTAACACAGAAATTTGAACTCAATGATAAAATTAAAAAATACCTACAATGCACAGAACAACAGTGCAGCCAATAGCCTCATAGATATGAGAATGTGAACTTGGACAAAGTTGTCCTGGGATAAATTCCCATACCATTTACAGAGGCTAAAATACATGGTCCTTGATACACATCAACAACACTGTCATAGGGCCCTTGACAGACTCTACAAAGCCAGAAAATAACCTGGAAAGATATATCAGGCTCTCGTGATACTTTCTCTCTCATCATCTTAGAACATAATGACCACTCTACTGGATAGCTTCAAGTGGTGACTTTGTACAGAGCAAGAAAATAACATTAGGAATAGTGTCTCCATCACAGTTTTCTGTTACCTACTAAATCCACTCCACAGAGACTCACCAGAGGCTGCCAATTAAACATAGGTGGATTATCACAGTAAGGAAACCAGATAAAATTTCAGACCCTCAGGAATATATTTCAAAGAAATTGAAGACGTAAAATGATACAAAGTAAGGAGAATGGGACATCAGGAACAGTCGACATTCCCAGACTGGGTAGAGCAGCACAAGAGTAAAACTAATACAACATGAAGGTCAAACATTAAAGCATCTTGAGATGGGACCATGTGCTCGACCTACAGATGGCAAGCTAAGAACCTGAGAGATTCATATATGCTCCCCTCATAGGATCTAGGATCAAAAAGACGATCTCTCTAGCTAATCTTACATTTTACTAAGTAAAAACCACAGAGGATCCAATCCACCAACTTGTCCCACTCCTAAACAGAAAAAAACAGCCCTTTTGAAATACTCGTTTTTCTTTATATGTTGTATTTTTGGCTACTTTTACATCACTCCCCACTGTCCAGAGCTTTTTCTGATGCTCCAATGTAGAGATAATATTCAGATCAGACACAGAAATTCTGGGACTCCCCTGGTGACCCAGTGGTTAAGACTCTGCATTTCCAATGCAGGGGGTGCGGGTTTGATCCTTAGTCAGGGAACTAAGATCCCACAGGCAGAATGGTGAAGTCACCAAAAAAGTAAACAAGCGAGCAAAATCAAACAGATATTCAGCGTTATCAGAAGAAAGAAATCTAAAGTGCTGTGGATTTTTTTAAACACTGAGCCAAAAGTCAAAAGGTAGAAAATAGGAAATCGGGTTTTTAGGTATTTTTTTTTTAACATTTGCTAGTGAGCTTTGTAGATAATTAAGCTCTGGGTGGGACAACCTCAGATATGACATGAAACAGACACAGCATCTGAAGAGGGTCAGTTTAACCTTGTGAAGCTGTGTCATGCCCCAGTCACCAGAACTCTCAGATGGAAGACATCAGGGCCTCCCAAGGGGCACACAGGGAAAATGCAGATACCCAAGGGCAGCTCTGGAAGGAAGTCATCCTCACCCACAGACAGCAGGTTCCTGTAGGTCTCCAGCATCACGTCCCTGTACAAGGCCCTCTGAGCATGGTCAAGGAATTCCCACTCCTCCTGAGTGAATTCGATGGCCACATCCTCAGAGGTGAGTCGTTCCTGAAATGAAACCACATGTCACCAAAAGGGCCATGAAAAGTTCTCATTTTCACGCAAAAGAGAAAGGGTAGTAAGGGGTACGGATTGACTTGGTTGAAGTATGTGTTCTAACAGATCCATGCAGGGGTGTCTGGAGAAATTATGCATTTCTAATTTTAATTTATTATGCTTTTTGCTAAGACCTTATGAGATCCTCCAATTAATATGGATTTTCCATCATTGTTCAAAATCCATGAAATATATAAAAATAAAGCTCAACACTGTTTTGACATAATATCCAAAAGAAGTGTCAGATATTATGTTCTACCCAGTGAGTGCAATTCATTATCTAGATGAGGTACAGCATGAGTGGTGTCTTCAGAGATGACAAAGTCCATGGCACTTTTAATGGAAAGGTCAAAATTTTCAGGTATGATGTTGATAACAGCAGCAAGGACCAAAAGTGTCTGAAGGCTTCCTGTTGCTCTAAATTACTGTAGTCTTACTCTGAACATTAAATAAGTACTTTACAGGCAAGAACCTGTCATCAATATAATAGCTCATTAAAGAACCATCTGTTCCCACCTTAGAGAAGAAAACCTGTGTCACAGACACTCTGAGAAACTTGACTCAGATCAAGAAGCTAAGAAATGTTACATGAAGCACCTGAACTCAGAAGCTTGGGCTCAGCAACTGATGCTTAAGCATCTAACAGTGAAGTAATAAGAGAACATTAAAAGTCCTTTGACAGAGGGCTCCTAAAGAAAACTTGAAAGAAGTCCAAAGTGAGCCTCTTCCCTGCCTCTCTGTCTTCTCTGCAGGGGGAGCAGCTCTCGGGCCTCGGGCCTTCATCCCTTGAAAATGGACACCTGTGCCAAATTAGTCTCTACCCCCTCCCTGATCGGGAGAACCTCCCCCCTGTTGAGTGATCACTGTCCACAGTGGTGGTGAAGGACTGGAGACACTGACTGATGAGAGCCACAGCAGCTTGGCAGCCCCAGGTCCCTGGACCATCTCACTTATTCTTAGTCACAGCTTCCAAACCAGTGCCATTTCAAGGGACTTTGAAACAGAAGCCAAGTTCCCTGGAGCTGGAGCTGCCATAGCAGGGGTGGCTGGCTTCAGGGCTGGAAGTGGGACTGTGTTCGGGAGCCTCATCACTGTTATCCCAGGAACCCTTCTCTGAAACAGTAGCTCTTCTACGCCATGGGCTTGGCCCTCTCAAAGGCCATGGGGCTCTTTTGCCTGATGGTGGTCTAGCTCATCTTCTTCACGATGTGAAGCAGCTGTTTCCACCTCCCATAGTTCTTTCTCCTGTGTCTGCCCTGTATGTTCCCTTTCCTGTAAGTCCCCAGGCAGCCTGGGGAAAGTGGTGGGTTCACGGTTTGACAGAAGGAAAACAAATAAATATTGTATTAATAATTAAAAAAAAAAGTCCAAGGTGAACAATGTGAAATGGCATGAAAGGTCTTATAGACGTGAATACAGAAACACAACTGTTAGTAATTTACTACTTAAAACACTAACAGGATTTTTAGAAAATTTCAACACCACAGATTATACTGATAACATAATTTCAACTGAAAAAAAAAAAGGTGATATGTAGTTTTTAAATCATGATGTCTTCTACCTAAACTGCAGACTTGCACATGCATGCATGCTTATCTATAAAAAATTAACTGAAATGAGAGGATTCATCTTTTGACAAATTTTTTGGACAATTTTATATCATTCTTTTATTCACATGTGTTTCAGCATCTTTCAGAAAATAAAAATGTATCCTTTGCACTCAGTTGAGTTTGTCAACAGGATTCTATACTAGGCTACCCAAAGAAAACTGGTAAAAGCATTAAAAAAAAAAAAAAAGAATACTTGAACTCAATTCATAATAAAATTACCATATACAAAGATACAAACATAATTTTATCCATTTAGATTTACATAGCAAGGCATTAACAGAAGCCAAAGACTTTCTTTGCTTTTTTTTCCATTAATAAAACAGTGATTTGAAATTAGAAGAGTCATTACATTATGACCAAAAAAATTTATCAGAATAGCAAATTAAAAAAAATTTCTTGGAGAATTAAAAATCATGGCAAAAATAATATGGAAAAAATATAGTTATTAAGCAAGAGTATCTGAAGAAACATCATGATAGGAAGGAAATATTCAATACATTCCTTCTGAAATTATAGTGGCATGAAAGGAGCTGTCCAGGGTGCCTGTCTTTCACCACCATATGATGCACAGGAGCAGGGGCCACTAGAAGAACTAACAGGAGGAATAAACCAGGGCAAGAGACACAGAGTTTGTCAGAGAGTTGAAACAGGTAGTACTCACAAACCTAAGGACATGCAAAGGTGAAGTGAAAGGATGAAAAAGACAGTCCATCCTAAAGAGAGCAGGGGAGACTGTTATATCACACAAAATAAACTGTAGAAAAACAAAAGTGCAATGAGATAAATATTGCATAATGATAAAATGGTCAATTTACCAAAAACCTGTAACAAGTAAAAATATATATACATCTAACATTAGATATCTAAGAAAAATGAAGCAAACATTGAACAGACACATACAGATCACACGGCCCAAGAAAAGCAGAAAACACATGTATCTCAAGGACACAGAAAACATTTTCTATGAGAGACCACATGTTAGGCCAAAATTAACCATTTTAAGAGATTGATACCATAAAAGTATCTTCCCTAACAACAACGAAATAAACACAAGAAAAAAAAGAAAATTCCTCAAATGTGAACATGAAACAATTCACTCTTACACCACAAACGGGTCCAGGAAAAAAAATCACAAGGAAATTTTTAAATACATGGATAAAAACGAAAAGACAACATTACAAAATTTATAGCACACAGAGAACACTGTATTAAAAAGAAAGTCTGAACTGTTAAGTGCTTACAGTAAAAAAAAGAAAAGATCTTAAATCTGAAATCTATTTTTAGACCTCTAGGAAGCAGAAAACAGAAAACAAACTAAACTCAAGTTTAGCAGAAGGAAACATGTAAATAAGAAAGATTAAACCAGAGATACAATAGAAAGTAGAAAAATATAAAAATCAACAAAACAAGAGTTGATGTTTTGAAAAAACTGTATAGGAAAACCCCCACCTTGAATAAGGACAAGAGAAAACAAGATACAAATAACTAAAAACAGATATGAAACAGGAGTGATTACAACTGAGGTCAAAAAGACATGGAAGTAGTATGACCGATAATGCCTCTAAATGACAGAATACAGGAGATACTGGCAAATTCTCAGAAACATACAAACTATTTTACTTATTAAGAAATAAAAAAATTGAGAAGTGTTGAAAGTGAAAGTGTTAGCCACTCAGTCATGTCTGATTCTTTGTGACGTCATGGACTGTAGCCCTCAAGGCTCCTCTGTCCGTGGAGTTTCTCCAGATAAGAATACTGGACTAGAGAGCCATTCCTTTCTCCAGGGAATCTTCCGACCCAGGGATAGAACCTGGGTCTCCCACACTGCAGGCAGATTCTTTACGATTTGAGTCACCAGGGAAGCCCATTATAACTAGAGAGATTTAAAAAGTAGTTAGAAACCTCTAAGAAAAATACAGGACCAAATTCTACCAAACACTTACAGAAGAATTACCATTAATCCTGCTAATTCTATGGAGCAAGCATGGTTCTAATAGTTTGCTGATTTCCCAAAGACACAAGAAAGGAAAACTAGAAAAACTAGAAACCCTGTCGAATACTGATGCAAAATTAAAATACTTGCAAACCAACTTCAACACATATTTAAAAGAACTGGAGAAACAGACGCAGAGAACAGATGGAGGGGGAAGGGGAGGAAGGAGAGGGTGAGATGTATGGAGAGAGTAACAAGGAAACTTACATTACCATATATAAAGTAGAGAGCCAATGTGATTTTGCTGACTGACTCAGGGACTCAAACAGGGGCTCTCTAACAACCTACAGGGGTGGGACAGGGAGGAAGATGGGAGGGAGGGGACATATGTATACTATGGCTGATTCATGCTGGTATATGGCAGAAAATAACAACTTCTGTAAAGCAATTATCCTTCAATTAAAATAATTTAAATAAAGAAAGAAAAAGAACTGACACCATGACCAAATGGATTTTATTCATATAAGGCAAGGAGAAGTCAACATATAAAAATCAACTAATATAACACATTACATTAACAGATTAAAGGGTGGCGGGGGGGGGGGAAACAGGATCAACTCGATGCAGAAAAAAACCATTCGACAACAATTTGACAACCCTTTAAGATGGAACACTCAACAAACTACAAACAATAAATTATACCAACATCAACATAATAAATGCCATTATGAAAAGAGCACAGCAATGGTGGAAAAATGAAAGCTTTTCCTCTGAGGTCAAGAAGGCAAGGATGCACACTCTGCACTGCAGTTCAACAAATCACTGAAACCCTTAGAGAAATTGGATGAGAAAAAGAAATCAAAGGTCCCAAAATTTAAAAAGAAGTAAACATATCTTCTTTCCCACATGACAAAGTTTCATCAGTAAAAATCATAAAGATTACAAAAGAAACATGCTATCTCAAAATAGATTCTTTAATAACTACACAAAGCGTCAATCAACCAATTAACTCATTATCAAAATTACCATGACAATCTTTGTAGAAGCAGAATAAAACATGGTCAAAGTCATAGAACTATTCAAAGAACAAACAGCAAAACTCCTGAAGTAGGAAGATGGCGGTCTTTCTATTTCAACACCTATTATAAGGTAATCAAGATGATGTGGTACTGGTATAAAAACAGACAAACCAACTGAACAGAACACAGTAGTCAGAAATAATTTTTTGTGTATATGTAAGGTATATTCACAAGGATGTCAAGATACACAAAATGGAAAGGACAGGCTCAATTGATCTGATTCCCAGATTTTACCAGCTATTGTGAATACTAACACCTGACTTCCACATGCAGTTTCCTTACCCTGGTTGACTGAGCAGACAGCGCGTCCAGATAGGCCCTAAGCATTCCCTGCTGCCCAACAGCACTGAGACCCCATCCCCAACCCGTGGGTGAGAAGCCCTGCCCTGGACAATGCCCAGGGGAGCCCCCTCACAACGGCCAGGTCACCGGGTCATGGGGAGATGGGATCTAAGTGGAGACGACAGGGCCTGAGGGAAGGCCCCGCGTGAGTGTGCAAGTACAGGAGTCACACAGGACACTCCAGAGTCACACACAATTAGTGAGTCCAGAGAAGGGCATTTCAGGAAGGACAGACTAAATATGACCTTACCTGAGTAAGAGCCATGCCTCACCCCTTTTCTTTCCTCTTTCTTAACTTCAGGGCTTCCTCAGGCAACACGAGTCTTCAGAGGTCTATCATGAAAGTTGAAAACATGCTGTTTAATGCTTAGAGTCAACACATCCCCTTCCTGAGCCCCAACCATACACACACAGGGAAGCCCTCACCATGAGGAACACACAGTCCCCTGTGGCCACTGTCTCAGGAGGGACTCAGGACAGTCAACTTCTGCAGAGACCAACACGGGACTTTCCCACACTTTCCCTCGGATCACACTCCCCTCCTGATGAGGCCTCATGTACACAGCAGCAGGAGGCACCTCTGCTGACCAGGCAATCTCCTTCAGGTCACACAGCAGGCCCCGATCCATCCCCACTCAGAACAGAGCACCCCCTCCTCAGCCCAGATCTCAATCCTCAGGACTGGGAGGACTCAAGAGTCCTGATCCTCAGTGAGGGATCCAGACTGGAATCAACTGGGGCATCTTAAACATTCTTGAACTGTGGAGCAACACAAACTACCTGAAGGGGAACCTCTGGTCAGAGGGTACAAAACGTGTGTCGGGACTCGCGTTAGGCATTTGTGACAAAATGGAGGCATGGCCCCAACCTCCTCTCCTTTTCCCGCAGGCACGGACCTGGGATGAAGGAGTCAGGGCATGTGATTCTAGCTTGTTTTTTCTTTCCTCGGTTGAGTTGACTGAAAAGAATGTTAAGGTGCTTATTGTCCTTGAGAGGAGCATGAGAAGGCACAAAGCCTTCTGCAGTTGTGCCCAGAGAATAATCCATAAAGTTAACCATTGACATTTGTTCAAGGATCTTTACAAGAGTGTTCAGGCTGAGCATGTAGACCGCAGCTTGAGGCCATGGGAAGGATGGTCATCTGAGACCTAATTGTTTGGGAAATGTTTATGGCAATGGAAGTTTGCCAAATTTAGCATTTAGGAATAATTAAGAATACTTAGAAGCTAAAAATTTAAGGAATGTGGTAGTGCTAGCATGTTTTACTATAGCTTATACAGATTAGGAATTTCAGAGATACCAATAGCTAGAAGCCTTTTTAGGAGATAGTGAGCTTAGGATGCTAGGGGCAAACACAATTTAAAAAGATAAGAAATAAACTGAGGAATGTGGTATGCAGCCCAGAAATAAGCATGAGTTACGATGTTATGACAAGTTAAAGTAAACAGGATTCTGAGAGAATCGATGAAGCAGAAACTCTTGTTTGAAGGGCAACAATGTTTTATGGAGATAATAAATCTGGGTGAGGTGAAACTGAAAATGCCAAACCTCTGACTTAATGTTTTTCTCAAAGTATAAAAGAGAACCTGAATCTTGAAATAAACATGTAGTCCTGTACCTTAAGTCAGAGGCTGCATCATTCTCTGCCGACACCGCTCATCTCTTCAGGATGATTCCCTGGCTGCTGGAGCTGGACTCCGGCACATGTCTATGCAAAATGCGTCATCAATGAAACATGAACCCTGTACTGAGCACCATTCAGAGGAGAAAAGCACCCCCCAACTCTCTTTTTCATTCCAAGCCTTACTAAGGTGTAAGTAACAAAAATGGTATAAAGTGATCATGTGATAGACTCATACACTGAATAATTATTATAGTGGAGTAAGTTACACTTCCACCTATGACCACAATGTTTTATTTCTCTCTGGGTGAATTTCAAGGATATAGAAACACTACCGGCAGGATGCGGTACCTCAGATCCCCAGAACTCACTATTTTACAACAGAAAATCTCCACTCTTTGACTACGAGTGCCCCATTTCCCCCTCCACCCACCTCCTGGTAACAGCCTAATTACTCAATGGCTCTATGAGTTTGAAAATTCTAGTTTCCACATAGGGTCTGTCCTCCTTTGTCAGGCTTATTTAACTTGGCATAATGTTCTCTAGGTTCACTCATTCTGGCATAAATGCAGGATTCTTGATTTTTATATTTATATACAGAGAAAAAATAGTTCATGAATATACAGTATATAATAAATATTTCTATACTACACTTTTGTAACCTATTCTTTTGTCAAGAGACATCTGGGTTATGTCTATGCCTTGGTTACTGCAAATCCAGTTACACTCATGGGACTGTGGACATATCCCTGAAAAACTGATTGCTTTTCCTTTGGATATCTGTCAGAAATGGGTTTGACAGACTGTAGGCCTGTTCTATATTAATTTGTTAAGGAACTTCCATCTTATTTTCCAACATAGCAGCACCATTTACACTACCACCAACAGTGCAGTTAAGATTCCATGTTTTCTATACTGTGACTGTATGTGTGCTTATTTTGGGAGGGACAGGAGTGGATAACACAGAACCCAGCCTGGCAGCAAGACAGTTGCAGCTGCATCTTCTAGAGGACAAGCCTCCAGGCTGCAGATCACTGTGGCATCGCTGCCCTCTGATTTTTTGGAGCCATCCCCCCCTACATCACAGAACTTTATGATTCTTCTCAGGTTGGGCCTAGAGATCCAAACTGAGCAGGACCATCTTATAACAAGCATTCTGTGATCTTAACCTAGTGCTCCTCTTTTCCCAGTGGGACTGAAACAAAGTTCCAAACTTTCATGGTGTCCAACAGAGTGTCCACAGAGCCTATAATGAGCCTCTAACCCTCTTATACAAACACCAAGCCCTGATAGCTCATGCATGAGGCAAAATACAAAAGAGGACACCCAAGGATCCACAGACACAAGACACCATATTTTCATTTACAGTGAGTGATCCAGGTCAAACATTGAAATTTCCAAAGACTATGAAAAAGAGGGATAATTCCAATGATGCACAGGGCCCCTGAGACCTCAGCATCTTCCAAGGAAACATTCCAGATTCTCTTGGTATCTTCCCAAATGCACATGAACCTTTCTGCACCGGCAACGCCAAGTACACAATGATACCAAAGTTGATGCAAAAAATGACCTGAGATTTTCCCTGTTACTCTACGGTGCCTGCCTGCTAAAAGAGCCAACAAAAGCCAGGGAGTGGAGTGGATGCTGGGGGCACCTGCTAGAACCAGCTCCTCAAGCCCAAGGCTCCCATTCTCCTGCACACACAGCTGCCTGCGGGCTCAACCCAGGCCTCATTCTAACAGTGGAAAAGACATCTCTTGGCTGAATTCCACGTCCTTCATTGCTGCTCACGTGTGGTCATGAGTTGTCAAATCAAACCTGTGCAGGCAAATGTCAGCCTCAGCACTGCTGTCCCGGGGAACACGAGCTCAGGCAGGAGAACCTCAAACCACTCCATGCGGGCTCTCCAACAAACCCGCTTCCAGGTGCTCCAGCCTGAATGGAGACATTCTCTTCCAACAGATCCACACACCCCTGGTCCCTGCAACTACACTTGGGATGGGTGCACGCTCCATTCACTGGGCTCACCTTGATGCCCCCAAGTACTGCCACAACCATCCTGCAGACCCCACCAGGCTCCCTCTGCTTTCCCCATTTGTCTACCTCTCCTCCCTGATGACTGGACTAAGCAAGACTAAAGTGCACAGGGGTTTCCTGGCAAAGGGGGTCACAAGAAGAGTGCCCACGAGCTACCACCCAAAGGACACTGCACATGCAGTATGAAAATCAAGAGACTGGCCCTCCTGCGAAAGTCTGCCTCCACCTGGGGACATTATGGAGTCCACGTACAAAGGCATTTGAGATGAGGAAGTCTCAAAGCAAGGGTCTCCAGGTCTCACTCTCTCCTGTTTTCTCCACCCACACCTACTTGCAAGATATTCTAGCTCTTGGGGGGCATAGGGGGCAGCATCTCCTTCCTGCCCCATTAGGTTTTGGATTTCTGCTCATCCTCAGTGCACTGAAATCACAACGCTGACACAGAGCACATAAACTCCTAGATGGTAAACCTGCTGTCCACGATGGCGACTGGTCCTAGATGGACAGAGCTTAGATCTGGGGGCTGCAGAGGACTAAACCCAGCAGACTAAACATGGGGACATCTTAGCCCACTGCTTGAGGACACCAGTTCTGTAGGGCTTTTCAGGACTTCCTACATTTCTTGGCTCATCTTTTGAGTAATTAAGTACTCACATGGGTTAAAGATCAATTACAGCTGAAATGTCCAGAACATGGGAAACATCTTCGTCACCTGCCCTGCTCTCTTGGTCTTCCCTGAGGATTATTCAGCCCAACCCATAGTCCTGTCATCTACAGACATTTCCAGTAACAGGTACTGCAGCCACGCTGGAAAGAAGAGGAATACTATGAGCCCTAAAAAAAGGGGAACCAGGAAGGACTCAAAATAACCCATGAAGAAGGGCATTAATTTCTGCTGATGGCAACTGATACAGAGGCAATAAACCTGGGTAACATGAGAGAGACTGTTAGGAGGGGATGGAGAGACCTCTCTGAGCCTAGACTTGAAGGGTGACAAAGGGCCCGAGGCACAGTGACATGAAGGTGAGAAAAGGAACTACAATGTCAGACAGAAATGGTTTGGGTATTTGGAAACAGAGAAAAGGTAAATGAGACCAGGACAGGCTGAACCACGAGCAAAGGGTCAATTCCCAGGATGAGGTTGGAGACACTGACAGGGCCCTGAGCTTGACAGACGGCTGTGGAGAAACAGCGAGGAGTCAAGCTTTTGACCCAAGAACAAATGAAAGCCAGTGGAGGTCTGAATGTCAGGACGTAAAAAAAAAATCTCCCTTCAGATTTAGCCTTATTCATAGAAGTCATCTAATTCTGAGCCTGTGATCCTGCCTCCATCCTACAGTTTGTTTTTCATTCAGGGAGGACTGGGATCTGTTTACAATTCTAATTATCATGAGAAACTTCCTCCAAACCAGAACTGCCACACACAGACACACAGCCAATTTGGCTAATCATTTCAGGGGTCAGTGTTGTTCACGATCAGAGATTCTGGTCTAGTCTCTCATCTGCATGTTACAAGTGGGCTCCCTCAGGCCCTGAGAGAAGCCGTTTATGAGAAGGTCTGAGCTGAGTGAAGAGAACCAGGTATAACTAAATAATGAAATGGTAGGCTGAAACAAGGGGGCCAAGTTTGTCCTTATTGCCCATCCCATTTAAGACCAGGAACATCTGTCATGTATCTGAGCAAAAGAAACTTTTCTTTCAAGATAGGGTCAAACTGATACCAAGCAGGGAATTCTTTATTATACGACTGCAGTAAAATATTTTTAAAATACAGAATTGCAAATATATATCCACTGGGACAACAAACATTGTAAGGGGTCAGCTAGGGAATAGGATCTGAGCAATCTTTTTCATTATGAAGAGAGAGGCTCTGTTGGAAGGTTCCAGGTCAATCCAGCCCATCCTTCCTCATTTGCACAGAAAAGTCACAAAGGGACCTGAGGGAAGCATCTTCATATCACTGCACAGCTCACTTTTTTTCACTGATCATAGAAAATGGAGAAAGCAGACTATTAGACTAACCAGTTAAACTAGGTGTTTTTTTTTTTTTTTTTTGAAAGGAAAGAATGAAGCACTTTGTTGGTTTTATCATGTTAAATGTTCTTTTCTTTTCCCATTTCTCAAAGAAATGCCTTTAATTTCACAAGATCTAATGTCATACCTCCGTTATTCTCTGGTAAAGAGCTGAGACCAGAAATCCATTTGTGTGTGCACACATAAACACAAACAATTCATGTCTTTGGTAAAACCACCGTTGAAAATAAGTCTATTTTATTACAAGATGTGGAGAGGGTAACAGGCAGGAAGGCCAAGGGTCTCCAAAGGGAGGAAATAGGCTGCAAGTGTCAGACATTTTTATCTCTCTTAAGCAGCAGGAGGAAACAAATTAGCAATATTTTTTTCCTTCTCTATACAAATCTAAAAAGACGTTTCTGAATCAGGACTGAAGGTGCCCGAGAGTCCCCACACAAGCTCCTGTCCTAATTACATCTGAGGAACCCTGGGTATTAATAACTGTGGGGGGCCAATCCGTCGATTTCCTTTTAGATACTGGGCAACTTACTCCATGCTTACTGAAGCCCTTGGTTCACTTCCTTTCCGATCCACTTCCGTAATGGGACTGTCTGGACGAGCCAAAGGGTATTATTTCAGTTATTCTTTATGTTGTAACTGACATTCTGGGCTATTTTCACACGAGTTTCTGATTCTGCCAGAGTCTCCCTCAACCCTTTTGGGGAGGAATATACTGAACAAGGTCCATGCCTCTGTTTTCATAAATATAGAGCCCTCCCTTTCTCTCCCTCTAGTTGAACAAAATGTAAATCCTAGAGTATGCGCTGATGGAAAATCTGTGGGTCAAGCACAAAATGCTATTCCTGTAGTTGTCAAGCTCAAAGTCCCACTTATTTCCACATAAGAAGCAGTATCCACTAAAACATGAGGTTAAGGGTTAAAGCAAATCATCGAAAATTTAAAGGAGCAGGGACTATGAGTTCCCTGTAACGGTCCGTGCAACACTCCTATTTTGGGTATAAAGAAATCAAATGGTAAATGGAGACTAGTTCAAGATTTATGAATAATAAATGAGGCTGTAGTTCCTTTACACCTCATGGTGCCATTCAACCTTATACTCTATTATCTGAAATTCCTGAACGAGCCAAATATTTCTCAGTAATTGATTTGAAAGATGTTTTCTATTCTGTGCCTTTGGTGGAGGAAAGTCAATTTCTATTTGCCTTTGAAGACCCTATGCAGCCAGCTTCTCAGTTAACCTGGACAGTTTTGCCCCAGGGATTTCATGAAAGTCCTCACTTATTGGGACAAAGTTTGTCACAGGATCTACAAAACTTTAATAGCTCCGAAGCGGTGGTGTTACAATATGTAGATGATATTTTGCTCTGTGCTGAGACAGAGGAAACTTGTTCAGGAGCCTCAGAAGATTTCTTAAACTTTCTGACAGGCTGCAGTTATAAGCCATCAAGAGAAAAGGCTCAGCTTTGTCAACAATCTGTTAGATATCTAGGCCTAATCATATCAGAAGGGACTAGGGCCATAGGCCCTGAGAAAATTAAACCCATACTAAATCATCCCCTACCTATTGTTGTAGCCACGCATTCCGGGAAACAAACTCACTCAGAAGGACAATGCAGATAATGGAGTGCAGTTTATTACACCGGCGGACCCAAGGCAGTGTCTCCTCTTAGCCAAGGACCCCGACCAGCATCTGTGAAAATCTTTTATATCCCATGTGTACATTTCTGAACGCACCATTCCAAATTCCTTAAGACTTACACAAACCAAGGAAAATAAAATCCCAATAACCCCATCATTCACGTGCTGTGTGCTCAGTCAAACAATTAGCCAATAATCAATAAACCCGAGGTTACACTCTGATAGATACAGAAAAATTTATGGCCTGTCTGGAGGAAGGGGTGATTAGTATATGTTTTCTCTTAGGTGATGAGTAACCTAGATATGATAAGGTTCCCCTGTCTGGTGGGGGTCTTATCCTGTTGCTGTTTTCACAGACACTAAACACAGAGTTCAGAGTCCATTGGAAAGGTGGCTGAGCTTGAGCAGCATAAACAGACCTAAGATGGAGTCCAGACCCTATGAATTTCTTCTTCATTCCCCCCTCCTGATGCTCTTAACTCATATTATGAGCATCATTCATAGGGATATATTGCACCCTGGCTCTCCGACCAATTTGGGAGAATGACATCAACCTTCGGGTTACAAAGTTCATAATACATTGTAAAATTCAGGGTCCACAAAGCAGAACTATCAAGGCAACTGTAACAGTGGTAAATACAGTTTTCCACCAATCACCCTTCACCCAAGATAGGACCGAAGTCCAGAAAGGAATGTTTTCATTTGACATTGTTTTTACCTGGTTTTTCATGTCATCTAAAGCAGTCGATACATTGCCAGATAAGTCAGGAATGTATTCACAACATTCAACCTTAATTATAGCACAGGTCTCTCCCTGAGCAGCAGTGAGTATGTCCAAAGCCATTCTATTATGAATTACTGGTTTTCTCATTTGGAGTTGCTCTTTTAAGACTTGGATGGCTTTTGTTCTATCTAGGAGGACCTGTTTTGTAAAATTAGTCAAGGCCTCTACTTTAATCATGATATCTGTTGTCCCTATAGAGGGTACAAATAAGGCAGCAATATACTCATACCATTGAAACACAGATCTTGTCCACCTAGCATGTAAATAAGGTAGATTTACCGGTTGTTGTAGGTTAGGCTTTTGTTACACTGGCATTTATATCAAATGTAACCCCATGACCCAAGTCTATTGACATTGGGATCTAAAAACATTGGGATCTGGGGGCCCATCCCTCGAGCCCCTCTGGGAAGGCCCTTACCAGGTTATTCTTTCTTCTTCCACAGCTGTCAAAGTGCCAGGAATTGATTCATGGGTACATCACACTTGAGTTAAGAGGTGGCACCCTGACCAGAACTAAGTGACTTCACTTTACGTCTTTACTTTCTATGCCCTACTTTGTACTTTTCAGATGGGCTTGATAATCTATGTGAGCCTACTTCTGCTGACTCCAAAAATCCTGAGTGTGCCCTTTGATCCTCAAGACAATGCCTTCCTGTCCTGGGCTCACTCCTATGCTGCATTCCACAATTGGGTCTGTGGAGTGCTCCCCTCTACATCATGAAAGGCTTTTGTGGTGGACATCTCCACTTCAAGAAAAAGCCTTTCTCCAAGTCTGCGAATACCTTCAACAACAATCATATGTGATGCCTCTTCGTCATCTGATGACCAACCCTAAAATGGACTGGTGCAACAGTTTGTACTTTAACTATGGACATAATGTGACATATGGACAAATGGTTGTGTTAGGGGAAGCACACTGATTGAAACCACCCACCCTGGCCAGGCACCATAGTAACTATGTGCATGAGTTGTTTTATGACAGGAGATCCTGATAAGGAATATGGAACTAATGAACCACCACCAACCTGAAGAGTTCGGGAAAGGTCGAAAGGAGACATGGAGTGTCTGTCCACTTCCCAGAATCCCTCTCGCTAGCATCCATCTTGGCTGAGCCATGCATGCGCCACCAGGAAAGACTCTGAATTAGAATGATTGGCCAAAGACCACCCGGAAACTAATCTCATCACCATAAAACCCAAGACTGCAACCCATGCGGCAGAGCAGTTCTCCTGGGTTCCCTTACCCTACTGCTCTCCACCCGGGTGCCCTTTCTCAATAAAATCTCTTGCTTTGTCAGCACATGTGTCTCCTCAGACAATTCATTTCCAAGTGTTAGACAAGAGCTCAGTTTCAGAGCCTGGAAGGGGTCCCCCTTCCTGCAATAGTTGCTCAAGCTCCTGCTACTGTTGCAGCTGCTTCCAACTACTATTTGGGGGCCCTGGATCAGACATCTTTGGTATGAGAGTTAGGAGAATATGTTGCCTCATCGATTTAAGGACAATGCCCCTTGTCAGCTCGGAAGCAGTTATGGAACGAGAACGATGCCCCTTTTCACTAGGCAACATTCTTCTTCTAAAAGAAAAGGGGGGACTGAGAGGGTAACAGGCAGGAAGGCCAGGGGTCTCCAAATGGAGGAAATAGGCTGCAAGTGTTAGACATTTTTATCTCTCTTAAGCGGCAGGAGGAAACAAACTAGTGATACATTTTTCCTTCTCTATACAAATTTAAAAGGAGGTTTCTCTTAACATACTTGTTGCCATGATGACGGTTGCACCTGAAGTTAACTATTCTCAAACCTTGAGTTAACCAATCCATTTTTCTTATGGAAATGTTTGTCTTAACCTATGTGAATGGCCTATGCACTTACCCCAGACTCTGTCTTCAAGTCGGTTCCGCCTAATGGCTAAGAACCTACTTCACAAACCAGTATGTTATACTCAGATGTTGTTCCCCTAATCTATGTAAACAAAACTATTTGTATGGTAATCTGCCTTCTACAAGATTCAAGTTAATCATTTTATGGCCTGGGATGAATCATCTGGTGCCAAGATTATCCCAAAATGCATTTTATGGATGAGGGGCTGCCGGGAGCCAGCGTGAGGAATTCCACCCGTGACAAGCTCATGCGGCAGAGCTCTGATGGCAAGGCTAATCAGACCTGAGGTTTTCCCCCTGGAATTTCCTGAGCATCCACCCCCTAAAAAATAAGAATCTGCCTGCTTTTCCACTCTTCTGACATTCTCTGGAAAAAGTCAATTCAGGGCTCTCATCTTCTGCATTTGAAAGAGTGTTTCAATCCAAAAACCCCTCTGATGGCTTTCTAGCCTGCCTGCAGGCTGCGCATGTGATTGTTTGAGGCCTCCCAACTGTGGGGGACACAGGAAGCATAAAACATCCTAGGAATGTCGAGGCTTCCTAGGAGTCAAAATCATTAGAATAGGACCAATTGAAGGTTTCATTTGTTGAGCCAATACTTGCTGCCAAATTCTCTATCTTTAATTTTTAGGTATAGTTGGTATATAGAAAAACAGGTAGTAGACCTGATATTAGCAACACTAGATCTTTGAGTTAAGTACCTTCTTTGTTATAACCCACTGCACCTTTGTTCTATAGGAATGTAACTTTTTTTGTACTTTGAGGGTGATGCAGAGTAAAGAGGAAACACTTCTAGGGAAAAGGAGTTTTCTGGACAATTATCCAGGAAGAGAGCCATAAAAATGTTAACAAGCCTCTTGGCCAGAAGATAATGTAAGCCACCTGAGACCTTTTGTATACGGGAGGGTATGCAAAAAGAAGGCCTCGTCTCAATGAGGGTCAGGACTGCTGCCCCTGCATAACTCTTTTTCTCTATGTACAACTTGGGGTATATAAGCTGATTTTGAAAAATAGTTTTTGGAGTCTTGCACCGATGCTGGGCTTCCCCATGTCGTTCTTTTCTTTTTCCGGCTGAATTCCCACCTGGAGCAGGGAGGCTCATCATGTCTACTTATTTTTCCCGGCTTCTAAGATCCGTAAGAGAGAGAGCCCAAGGCGGGGCACTCTCCGATATTCAAACAGATGCCGGTGGCCCTATGTAGATGGTGCAAACCTCTTGTCTCGAGATTTTCTTCCTAATCTAATCTTATCTCTAAACAAATACGTTTTCCACGCCGTCCACCCTTCGAATTCCCTGGATCCACCGGGGCTGGACCCCCGCAAGGGGCCTGGTGCCATTCTGAGTTTTAAAACCTTCCTTTCCTTCATTAACAGACTGCTAGTGACTATAATGGGCTTCCCTGGTGGCTCAGAGGTTAAAGTGTCTGCCTGGAATGCAGGAGACCTGGGTTCGATCCCTGGGTCTGGAAGATCCCCTGGAGAAGGAAATGGCAACCCACTCCAGTACTCTTGCCTGGAGAATCCCATGGAGGGAGGAGCCTGGTAGGCTACAGTCCATGGGGTCTCTAAGAGTTGAACACGACTGAGCGACTTCACTTTCACTTAGTGACTATAATGGCACCTCAGTCCAGTACTCTTGCCTGGAAAATCCCATGGATGGTGGAGCCTGGTAGGCTACAGTCCATGGGGTCGCTAAGAGCAGGACACCACTGAGCAACTTCACTTTCACTTTTCACTTTCATGCACTGGAGAAGGAAATGGCAATCCATGCCAGTATTCTTGCCTGGAGAATCCTAGGGACAGAGGAGCCTGTTGGGTTGCCGTCTATGGGGTCGCACAGAGTCGGACACAACTGACACGACTTAGCAGCAGAAGCAGACCCTCCATTCTTAATCCTCTTCCACCTCCCTCCTCACCAGATCTCTCTGGGTTGTTCCAGAGCACTGGCTTTGGGTGCCCTGCTTCGTGCATGGAACTTGCACTGATCATTCTATTTTACATATGGTAATTTACATGTTTCAGTGCTATTCTCTCAAATCATCCCACCCTCACCTTCTCCCACTGAGTCCAAAAGTTTGTTCTTTACATCTGTGTCTCCCTTTGTTGCTCTGCATGTAGGATCACTGGTACCATCTTTCTAAATTCCATATACATGCATTAATATACAGTATTTGTCTTTCTCTTTCTGACTTGTTTCACTCTGTATAATAGGCTCTAGTTTCATTTAACTCATTAGAACTGATAAACGAGGTGACACTTTTGCTAAGTATGGCACAAAATAGTCTAAGATGATTTACTACTTACCAAAGAAAATTTCAAATGTATGAGATGAAGGGAAGAAAGCACTCAGGCAAGGAATGAATCTGAAAAAAATTTGAAAAAATAAAAAACTGAGAATTATTTTTAATCTAAAAATCTGGTGTCAAAGTTTAAAAAAATGTGGAGAATAATCACATTTAGAAAAGGATGATAAGACTAGAATACTGGAAACTAAAAAAGCTTATTTCTGAAGTTAAAAATGAGAACAGAAACTGAATGAATTAAGACCTATTTCAAGCTACAAAAAGCACCATACATAAAGAAAGGAGAAAACATGAATCCGTTTTTTAAAAAAAGTGTTCCTTTAAAAATGCTACCCAATAATGATACAGTGGATAAGAATCTGCCTGACAATGCAGGGGACATGGGTTCTATCCCTGGTTCAGGAAGATCCCACAAGGACAAGCAACTAAGCCTGTGCACAACTACTGAGCCTGTGCTTTAGAACCTGGGAGCCACAACTCCTGAGCCCATGGCACAGCACAGCCAAAAAAATTCATTAAAAAAAAAAAAAAAAGCTACCACAGAGTGATACTCTAGAGTCAGTCATTTCTTGCCCCAGGTCTCTTCTTCCCTGACCTCTATCTTATGATAGGACAAGGGAAGGGGGTCACTCACAACTCAGCGAATCAAGCCACTGCCCCAAGCACAACAGGGTTTGCAAATGAAAGTCATCTTCTCCCACAAGTAATAAAAAAAGACACAAGCCTTATAGACAGGAGTTTTGAAATTCTCATCCTCCTCTGTATAACTAAAAAAATCATCTGTATCCAAACAACTGGCCACACCTGGATCGCGCTTACCCCTCTGTTCACCTCGCTCCCTATTTCATCTGGGTCTCGGTGTCTCTTTCTCCCCCTCTGCTCTCCTGCTGTTCCCGTCTTATTTCCTCCCTCACACGTGTCCTGTCCCAGGCTGCTGCTATTCATTCCCCCTCAAAACGCTCTCTCTCCAACCTTCCTGAGTCTTTCAAAAATCCATACCTATGTCTGCCTCTCTCTTCCCCCATTTCGGCTCCCTCTCTGCGCTCCAGATTACTCCCCTCCTCTCGCTGTGACTCTCCCTGCCTCCTCACTCTCTGGCAGGCCATGCGGCTATGCTTCCTTCCAGCCCTTTCTTCCTCTGCTCCTTACCTCTTTCTCTGCCAGCACCATAAAACTGGCCACCTCAGACTGAGACTTGAACCCACGTGGCGGGACTCCAACCGGGTGAAAACACAACTCGGGACTCAAACCTGGCCAAAACACAGTTAGGGACTCTCGACCTCTGACGTTCCTCATCGCCCTTCGCCTCCCCGCTCCCATCACTGAGACAGGGCAGTTCTCCCTGTGCTGTTTTCCAATCCCTGGAGATCTGGCTTTTTAATTTATTAATACTTCTCTATTTTACAGCACTGGCTGTCACATGGCTGGCCCAGGTCACCTACCCTACGCGGGGTGAGGGGACGGGCTGACAGGAAAGGGGGGCCTGCGGGGCAGAAGGAGCGGCCTGAGGAGACGCGAGGACAGAGGGGCTGGGAGGGAGGGGGCTCAGGAGCGGGCGGCCTCTCCGGAATCCCGGGACCAGGCAGAGGGCGCAGCCTCTCCGCGAGCGGGGGCGACGGGCTCTGCCTCCAGGGGTGGAAAAGGCGACGCGGCGGGGCGCGACTCCAACTCGCGAGAGAGGGCTTTACTTGACGAGGCCAGAGATTTTTTTTAAAAAAAGGGTTTTAAGCAGGAAAATGTCGCCAGAGGCGGTGTCTACGCGCACCGAGGCCCGAAACCGCCTCAGAAACACTTAAAACCCAAACGAAAAGATAACTGGGCCGCAACGGCAGCGTCTATCCGGGGCCGAGCACCGGGTACCAGGGTTTTCAGGTCGAGGAGAATTCCCACACCAGGAGGACGAGTGAGCGGGGGCGGAGGTGGGGATTGGAGGGGTGGCGAGCTCTGCAAACTTACTCTAGAAGGAAGCTTAGGCGCCGCTCGGGGACCTCGGCTCCGCGCTCTCCAACTTCCGACTCTGTGTGAAAGGGCTTTTGTATTAGAGCTTCAGACGAGGAGCGGGAAGAGCAGCCGCCGCGCGCACTGCTCGTGGGAGGGGCGGGCCGCGGAGGGGGCGGGGCCTGTTACCTTGACAGCAATAAGTTACCGTCTGTAACTGCTCAGGTAAAACTTTCAAGTTATGTCGGAAGCCGAGATACTTCTTCTTAAGGCTAAAAGGGTTTATTCTCAATAAAAAGCTGTTTTTCACAGCATGTTGTGCTCCGATCCTGCTAGTGAGGCTGAAGCAATGCAGAGATCTGGGAACTTGGGCAGTTATGGGACTAGTCTCTATATTACAAATGCAAAACTCTGCCTGGGTAGAAATGGGCTATTCCCTACTGACACCCTACAAAACAGCAAACAGCATAGTGCTGAGTTCAACAAACTCAGGGTTAGTACCTGGGTGTCTGAGATGGAGGACTTAAGGGATGTGATCATTTGGGTCACTAACCACAGCCTTTCAAGAGCAAGACACTTTAAATGATTATAAACTGCGTTATTGTTTCTTTTATCCAACGTGTTTTAATTATTTCCCTTCCTAAACTCAACTCTTTAAACAGTGACATACAGGGGGTTGTATAAGCAACTTTTACAATGACAAATATCATTGTGTAAGTTTAAGCTACAGAGAAAAATTAACTGATACGTACACTGTGAAACGATTATCACAATAAGTTTACCTAGCATCCACAACTTCGTATAGATAACTTAAAAATTATTCTTGACAGTGGATTCACCAATGATTTATCAGATACAACACCAAAAGCTGACGCCAACCAAATAAAAAGAGATAAATTGCACACATCCTAATTATCAAATACTGTGCAGTAAACCATCCTCAGCAGTGAAAAAACAATGTACACTATAATACAAAAAAATTGCCAAGCATATATTCAATAATAGCTTAACATCAAGAATACATAAAAAACTGTAAAAAGTACTGATCACCAATTCCACCATAGGGGTGGGGGAGCTTTCTTAACCAATCAGCCCACATATTGCAAATAAAATACAAACAGTAACATAAAATAGAAACTTAATGACAAAAATAAAAGACAATCATTTATAATGCATACAAATATAAAAAAAGGAAAGTAGCTATGCCTTGGATAAAACAAATGATGGTTCATCACTGAAGTTATCACTCTGCTACATAAGCTCTGTCATTAAGTTGCTACAAAATTAAGTGTGGAGGCAGAATGATCAATAGCACCCAGGTGACAAGCATGCAGCATCAGCAACAGTTTAGTCAACAGCCTCACAAATATGAGGGTGTGAACCTGGACAGTACGCTTGTCAGGAGAAGTTCCTACACCTCTTGGTGAGGCTCAAAGGGCATGGTGATAGTACACGTGAACAACACGATCACAGTGCCCTTCACGCAGGCTTCTCTGACATCACTCAAAGCCAGAAAAAGATGTACAGGTCAAGGTCTTCAGATACTTTCTCATATGACAGAACACGCTGACCACTATACTAAGTAGCTTCAAGTGGTAATTCTGTATGCAGGAGGAAAATATTACAACCAATAAGGGAAAGTATTCTCCTTTAAAAATTTTATCTTACCCAGTAAACCCACACCGCAGAGAGTCCAGGAGGAGCTGCCGCATAAACACAGGCGGATTACCACAGCAAAGAAACAGGACATGACTTCAGACCCTAGAGCAACATACTTCAAAATCAAATTTAAAAGGAAAAATTATACAAACTAAGGAGAAAGCAAACTCAGGAAGAGCCTATACGACCAGTTAGACCAGTACAAGCGTGGAAAACTATGAGATGTGGGGGGTCTCATATCCTAAGACCTTGAGATGGGACTATTTGGTCCACCCAGAGATGCCAAGCTAAGAGCCTGAAAGATCCACACATATTCCCTTTGTTAGACTGCTGTCCTTACAGTTTTCCTAAGTAACAGGCACAGAAGATCCAATCCACCAGCTTATTCTACACACCCTGACATGTATGGCAGCAAAAGGAGAACAGCAGAAACGGCTGAGCGATCTCAAGAGGCAGACAGGGACTAAGACAGCTTGGAGACCAAGAAGCTGGTCATCTTGCGAAAACCTGTCAGCAACAGGGACGTTAAGTAGTTGAGGGATGGTTGGACTGAGTTCAGTAAAGAAGTCAGAAGTAGAGAGAGGCCCCAATCTCACTGGCTCCTGTTCTCCCTGCTCATATTAACTGAAAAATATCCCAGCTCATTAAAGGGGGGAGGGTGGTGCCGGGAGCCAATGTGAGGAATCCCGCCCGTGGCAAAGGTCATGAGGAAGGAAGCCCGACAAAATGCAAAGGTGTGATCAGGCTTCAGGGGTTCCCCCTGAGTTTTCCTGAACATCTACCCCCCAAAACCAGAGTCTTATAGTACTGTGCTTTTCCACTCTTCTGACATTCTCTGGAAAAAAGTTAATTCAGGGCTTCAGTCTCCTGCATATGAAAGGAATGTTTCAGCTCAAACCCCTCTGATGGCTCTCTAACTTGCCTGACAGTTTCCCTGGACTTTTTACAACTTGTGAATTGCTTACAGCCCCCCAACCACAAGAGGCACAAAGCTTAAAGCATCTTAAAGATACAGAGCCTTTTCTAAAGAGCTAAAAATTATATTGGTGATGGGTGTTGACTCAATGACTGCTGCCAGGCCTCCATATTCTTTATCTTTTAGGCACCCGAAGGATATTAATCAATGTAATTGGGATATCAAAATAGGAATATAGTAGTTTTGATGTTAGCAACACTAGACTTTTGAGTTACTTTTCTCTTTGTTATAAATCACTGTACTCCTTTTACTTGTTATAAATTGTTGTGTCTTTGCTATGTAAGAATGTAACTTTATTTAGTGCTTTCTGAGAGTGGCACCAGACTTTGGGAAGAACAACACTGTTAGGGCAAATAAGTCTTCTGGTTGACAAACCCTTATCAGAAATGGGGCCGTAAAATGTTAATTGGCCTTCTGGCCAGAAGATGATGTAAATCACCTAAGACTTGTGTATACAACTAGGTATGCAGAGAAAAAGTCTGGTCTCGATAAGAGTCAGGGCTGCGGATGCTGCATAATTTTATATTATCCACTGATCTCTATGTACAAAAAAAGGGTATAAAAGTCCTTTCCGGAAAATAGAGGATGGGCCAGTCACTGGACTGGTTTCCCCTGTGTCTTACTCTATTTTCTGGCTGAATTCCCATCTGGGGCGTGGAGGCTCGCCATGTCTACTTACTTGCCCCAGCTTTTAAGTCCTGTGAGAGAGGGAGCCCAAGGCAGGGCACCCTCCACTATTCAAACGAGCGCTGGTGGCCTAACGTAGATGGTGCAAACTTCTTGTCCTGAAGTTTTATTAGTTCTTCACGTAAACCAAGTTATTCAGCATCTTTCCTCCACCTAAATTTTCCTACTATACTATTTCTTCATAATCTCCTTTTATATTTCTAAATAAATAAGTTTTTCCTGGCCTATCCGTCTCCCCTTCGAATCACCCTGGATCCACCGGGGCAGGACCCCAGCAGGGTGGTTTGGGGATAGGGAAGTGTTGTCTCCTACATACTCCCTTAAAATACTGACCAGTCTAATCACAGGAAACTTAGCATCTGCCACTGAGCAGCTGATCTGCTGGAAGGCAAAGCTGCTGTCCAAGATGGCAACTGGTCCCTGGATGGACAGAGCTTAGAAGACCTGGGGGCTGCAGTGAGCAGTGACACAGTGGACTAAAACACGGGGACACCTCAAGACACTAGATCTATTGGGCTTTTCAGGATTCCTCACATCTTTTTGGTTTTGAGTAATGAAGTATCCACATGGGGTAAGGATCAATTAAACCTGAAATGTCCAAAACAGATACAAGAACCATCATCACCAACCCTGTCTGTTCTGTCTCCCCTGAGGATTCTTCAGCCCAACCCACATTCCCAGTCCTCACCCCCAAAGTGAGATGCTGCAAGCATCCTGGGAGGAAGAGGAACATGGGGCATCCTTCAATTAAAGGAAAGGAGGAAAGACGCCAAATAATTAAAGAAGGGCATCTCTGATGAGGGTGATTAATATACATACGGTAAACCTGGTTAACATAACAAAGACTATCAGAAGGAGATGGGGAGACCTCTCTGGCCTAGAGCTGAAGGAACAAAAAGAGCAAGAGCAACAGTGATATAATGATCAAAGGTAGACGTACCAACTAAGATCCAACACAGAGAAGGTTTTGGTGTTTATGAACACAGACTAAGTGAATGTGACCAGGACAGACTGACCATGAGAATGGGGTCATCTCCCAGGATGAGGCTGGAGACTCTGGCAGCGATCTGAGGATGACAAAGGGCTGTGGGCTACCTGAGGAGTCAGGATGCTGCCCTGAGGACACGGGGAAGCCAGTGGAGGTGGGAGGCCTCCCTTCACATCGACCTTTATTCACAGAAGACGGCTCATGATTCTCTCTGACTCTGAGCCTATCCTCCCACCTCCATCCTATTATTGTCATTTTTCATTTTGGAAGATTGGGACCCATTTCAAGTTCTCATAACAAGTGGGCTCTCCCTCCAAGAAGAACTGCCACACACACAGTCACACACCCAATTTGGCCAATCATTTCAGGGGTCAGTGTTGCTCAGCTTCTGGTCCTGAGGAAGCATCATCAGATCAGTTCATAGCTCATTAGGTATCAAATCACATAAAAGAGAGGAAAATGGAGTATCAGACTAACTGCTTAAATAAGGTCGTGACTCTTAATATAAAAGATCACTGACATTCATACAAAGTATTCATCACAATGGTCTATAACTATTAGTTCCCCCAAAATGTTTTCAAGATATAACATAAACAAGAGACAGCAAATGGGCCTCTAATAAATGTAAAACAAACCTAAAGTGAACCAGCTTATTAAAAAATTTTTTCACTTAAGAATTGTGGCACAAAGTAAAAAATTGAGAATATACATTATTTAGAAAAGACAGACATGAATTAATTACAGGAGTCCACCAAATCTTATTTCACAAGTAAATAATTGTTTACAAAAAGGTAGGTGTTCAGTGAACTAGTCTTTATCCCAAGATACAAAAAAGTGAAATGAAAAGAGAAAGCAAAGAGTTAAAACCATCACAAAGAATATTTTTAATGTGCCTGGAAAAGGCATCATGTAGTAAGAGAGTCAGTTCTTGCCCCACTTCTCCTCTCCCACAACCTCTACTCTGCACCAGGAAAAGGGAAGGGGGTGACTCATCTCTGAGAGAATCAAGTCACTGCAGCAGCCCCCAACTCTATAGCCTCTGCACATGGATGTTATCTTTTAATACAGATAATTACAAAATGCACAAGCCTTACAGACAGAAGTTTTGCAATTCTCATTTTCATCTGTGTAATTTAAAAAATAATGTCTTAAGCTTAGTAGATTTTAAAGCCAGAAATCAACGTATCACGACTTAATAATCCTTATCAAATCGATTCAGCATTCTTTTGGATCTAGTCCCCTCCCCGACCTGCACACTAGTTGTTTCCACTTCATCTGGTTTATCTGTTTCCATACTTCTTTCTCCATCTCCCTTCCTCTTCCCCTCAGCTCTCCTGCTGTGCTTGTCCTCCTCTACTTCTTCCCTACCTACCATCCTGCCTCTCTCTGCCATCTGTTCCCGTCAAGATGCTTTCTCTCCAACCTCCCAGGTGATCCTCAATCTCCATATTTCAGCCTTTCTTCCTCCATCTCTGCCTTCCCTTCCTCCCCTCTCTGGCACCCCCAAGTGGCTATGCTTCCTCTCAGTTTCCTTTCTCAGCTCCTCCACTCACTAGGAGTCCCTTTTCTGTCCCAGCAGGATATTACTCTGTAAGCCAAGGTCCCAACTCTTGTATCTCCTTTGCGGGCTCTGTGTGTGAACTGCCTCTCCACTGTTGCCCTCTTTGGGACCCCTGATTTACAGCCCCTCTCCCTTGAAGGCTATAGAAGGGGGCAGCAGAGGATAAGATGGTTAGATCCCATCACCGAGTCAATGATCAAGAATTAAGCAAACTCTGGGAAATAAAGGGGTCATAAAGATTCGGAATGAACACCACCACCTCCCTTTCTTGCTCACCTTTAATTCTCAGGAAATCCTGCTTTTCTCTAAACTTTTTCCCTAACGGCTACCTTCAAGGCTGATTCTTTTTCATGCTATTGTCTCGTCGCAAGTTCCTCACACTCCTCTTTGCTGCCATCGCTTCTCCCTCATGCTTTTCTCAAATATCTGTTTCTCTAGGAGTCGCTGTCTCTGCTGTTTCTGACCCCCCTGGCCTCCTAATTGTAGGGATGGCGAATGAATAAGAAGCCCCCCTCCAGCAAGAGCCAAACTGCAACGGGTGTAATTTGGGATGGAAGAACCTCGGGTGTCACGTGGCTGGCGTAGGCCACCTCCAAGACACGGGTCAGGGCAACGGCATACGAAGGCAAGTCCTGCGGGGCGGAAGGGCCCGCCTGAGGAGGCTTGAGGTGAGAGGGACTGGGAGGGAAGGGGTCTCAGCAGCGGGACGGGCTCTCCAGAATCCCAGGACCGGGGAGGTGGCGCGGCCTCTTCGGGAGCGGGGGAGTCGGCGCGGCCAGGGACTGAGAGGAGGAGGATGGGGGCCGCGAAGCTAATAAACCCACCTCGCCGAAGAGAATCCTATGCACTGTACGAAGGGCAGAGGGGTCAGGGAGGTCAGTAAATGGTTTGAAGCAGGAAAGAGGAGCGAAGCGCAGCGTCTCTATGAACCAAAAGCTGGAAGCGGCTTCAGAGCGACTTTAAAGCAAAATGGAGGCGCCCCTTTGCCGCTCACCAAGACGTCTGAACTTGCTGGGGATGGTGGGACGGGCGCAGGGACTGTCACTAGCGAACCTGAGGCACGGGGTACCGAGGAAAGGAGACTGAACTCAGGTTCGATTAGAAAGAAAGAAAGGAACAAGCTGAGTTGAGAGACCTCCACTCGCCGGCGCTCCGCTTCCGGGTTTGTGGGACTCTGCGCGCACGTGCAGTGATAGGGCAGAGCGGCCTGGGGGCGGGGACTCAGCAGAGCCTGGTCGTCGCGGGGCGGGGCGTTGAGAGAAGATGAACACGCGGGGGCACGGCGGGAGTATAAAGAGGGGCTTCGAGGCCAGGGGGCCGAGCCTCCGGGCGCTTTAGGCCGGGCGGCATGGCGCGGCAAGGGGGCTGCACAGGTCTAAGCCTGCAGGCCCTCGGGGTGCGGTGGGCAGGGAGAAACAATTCATTACTGTCATCAGCTAAGGTGACTTCTGCTGCTGCTGCTGCTTCTGCTGCAGCCGGAATATTAAAACAGGCCTGCTCCTTGTAAGGAAAGTTATGACAAAACCAGACATTGTATTAAAAAGAAAAGGCCTCACTTTGCCAGCAAAGGTCCCTATACTCAAAGCTATTGTTCTAGCAGTAGTCAGAGATGTGAGAATTGGTCCATAAAGAAGGCTCAGCCTAGAAGAACTGATGCTTTTGAATAGTAGTGCTGGAGAAGAGTCTTGAGGGTCCCTTGGACTGCACGGAGATAAAACTAGTCAATCCTAAAGGAAATCAGTCCTGAATGTTCATTGGAAGGAGTGAGGCTGAAGCTGAAGCTCCAGTACTTTGGCCACCTGATGGGAAAACCTGACTCTTAGAAAAGTCCCTGATGCTGGGAAAGACTGAAGTCAGGAGAAAGGGACAACAGAGGACGAGATGGTTGGATGGCATCACCGACTGGATGGACAAGTTTCAGCATGCTCCAGGAGATGCAGGATGGGAAGCTTGGCTGCTTTAGTCCATGGGGTCGCCAAGAGCCGAACACCACTGAGGTACTGAACAATAACTGCTCCTCGCCCCACCCATCCCATATAATCTTCTCAGGCTTGAGTCTAGCACTGGCAATCAACCTTAATGCACAACATGTAAAATTATCCCTCAACTGTCTTCACATTCTCCAATCTCTTAGGATCTTTTCCCACTATTACACAGCACTACCCACCGCACATGTCAGCAATCGAAAATTCAGCCCTATCCCCACTGGGTTTCACTGGACTGGAAAACATCCAACAAAAACCCACTTCCTTAATTCAAAGAAAATTTTCTACACTAGTATCAGACCATAGAGCTCCCTAGGTGGCTCTGTGGGAATTTGCCTGCCAATGAAGAAGCTACAAGAGATGGGGCTTCAATCCCTGAGTCAAGGACCCCCAGGATTAGGAAATGCAACCCACCCCCGTATTCTTGCTTGGAAAATCCCATGGACAGCGGAGCCTGGCGGGGTTTCAAAGAGTCTGAGGCGACAGAGCACAGCGACCATTCTATATTTCTCTTTGACTCTAGTGCTGATACAATGATTCTAGCTGATACAAGTACCTAGCATCACTGAAAATAATCTCCTAAAATGAAGAGACTTTGTAATCAATTTATTACTCTGGTCATAAACCAGAAAAGGACAGTAATAAGCCTCCCTAACACTGGAGAAAAAAACTCCAGCTCCATCACTGGTCCCGAAAGTCAAAATTCTAAACTAGTTCCTGAACACTTATTTCAGGATATTTATAAAATTATTAAGTGCCATGTCTTAATGAAAATGATTTTCCCCAAAATTTACTATATATTTCATGCACTATGTGTGTCAGGATTTTACACGGAAAGGAATCAAACCTCTCATGTCCACAATTGAATTTACTTGAGGTGGAGGAACGGGTGGATGAGTATGAAAGTCTGGTGACCCGAGACCACAGATAGGGAGCAGAGGCACAGTTTAACAAGAAAAAAAAAAAAAAAAAATAGTACCACACGTTTCCAACGGTGACTACATTTACCATTTGTTGTGAACTCCGCTTCTGGGCGTGAGGGGCGGGCCCAAGTGGGCCAGAGCAGATAATGGCATGTTACATCCTTTGGTTGCTGAGGCATTTTGTCAGGCTTTAGAAGTACTTGGTGCTTCACTGGTGGCTCAGATGGTAAAGGAATCCACCCAGAATGCAGGAGTCTGGGTTCACTCCCTGGGATGGAAACATCCCCTTGAGGAGAGCATGGCAACCCACTCCAGCCTTCTTGCCTGGAGAACCCGATCGACAGAGGAACCTGGCGGGCTACAGTTCATGTAGACCCAAAGAGTTAACATGACTGAGCGACTAATCACACACAGTGTTTCACGTCTTGAGTTGCACCACTGATTCATCATTAAAGTAACTATCTGTAACAGTTTCAAAATAAAAGTTGGAAATTCTGTGGGATAATAACTGTCCAAAGTAAGGTTTCCTGAGAGGCTGAATTGATTCAGAGGCCTGGGAACTAAAACTAGGTGTGGCCACTGGGCTGGTGGTAGGTGGGAGTGGGTGGGAATTAATGTAGGGTGGTGGCTGGACCCAGGAATATTCCAGGAATTAGAATTATTTAGCAGTTTAAGTAAATAAGAACTAGCTTTGTATGGGAATGACAGGCTAGAATGTAAAACACACAACTCTTAGAATGGGCTACTTCATACTAACAGTCCTAAGGTGAAAAATGTCTTAACATTCCACTTCTTCAAGGATCAAGCTTATTAGTCACTGCAGTGGCCCAGCGACAGTGCACCCTGAGGGGAATGCAGGACGGAGAAAAGCAGGCACCATTCTGTGCTTTGGACATTGTGGCCTTGGTATTTCAGGAAGGGTGGCTTGGGCACATCCTCTTCCTTAGGAAGTCCAGATAAGTGTGGGTGATTCTCTCTTGGTTTCAGATCACCCACTTATTGATTGAGGACACCAAACTTTATATGGCAATGTATTAACATACATAGGCCCCCAGTTAAAAGATACACGAGAATCCTGGTTGAAAGATACTGGGATTTCCTCAGTTGAAAGACACTTAGTGGTAAAGACTACACCTGCCAATGCACTGGACATGGGTTTGATCCCTGGTCTGGGAGGATACCACGTGTCTAGGAGCAACAAGCCTGTGCAACACAAGTACTGAGCCTGTGCTCTAAAGCTTGTGCTCTGCAACAAGAGTAGCTACAGCAATGAGAAGCCTGCACACAGCAATTAGAGAGTAGCTCCTGCTGGCTGCAACTAGAGAAACTCCACGTGCAGCAAAACCAAATCAGCACAGCCGGAAACAGAGAAGACACTGAGTGCTGTGCACTGACCAAAACAAGGAGCGTCAGGACTCCTGTCCCCAAGCAAGTCCCAGCCAGGTTTATGTATTTTATGTACAGAATTCATAGCCCCTGCTCGCTGCAAGGAGAGAAAAGCCAGTGCAGCAACGATGACCCACCACAGCCAGAAATAAATTTAAAAATTATTAAGGAGGAAAAAAAAGAAAAAAGCCCTTTAATGAGAACTGCATTCTTCTTTATAAAAAGTGTTTCGTTCCATGCTTTTCATGACATAGCTTCAAATATTTTTGAGAAAAACTTGTATACTTCATAATATATACTTATAGCAATACTTCCTCAATGGAAGGAAAATTCAGCCAAATGACAGTAATTAGGTAGTTTACATTTTGTTTAAACATTATATTTTCTCTCTTTTCTTTGTTGTTCCAGAAAGCTGTCAGATATGGACAACAAAGAAGACTGTAAAATATAGTCTTGAGAAGAGCTTATTTTCACCAAAATTATCTACTTTGCACTATTTATAAATACTTCTACATGTATTAAATGACTAAACTTAAGTCCTAAAGGAATTTTATTCATGTTTATAAGGCATGTACTATGTCCCCTGTCATTGCCTTATGGGCATTTTAATCTTACAAGTCGCAAAATAACCTATAGACTAACGTATTTGTTAGTGTAAGGCATGGAAGAAATAGAAATTAAACATTAAACCAGAGCTGGGTTCAATCCCTGAGTTGGGAAGATCTCCTGGAGAAGGAAATGGCAACCCACTCCAGTATTCTTGCCTGAAAATCCCATGGAGGGAGGAGCTGGTGGGCTATACTCCACAGGGTAGCAAAGAATCGGACCACAGGGTAGCAAAGAGTTGGACACGACTGAGCGACTTCACTTTCACAACATGTGGACAGATAAGAATGCTAAGGAAAAACCATTGAGGAAACAAAAAGAAATAAGGTGGCATGATTTGAGAGACTAGCATTCAAACATGTATATTACCATATGTAGACTAGACACACAGTGGGAGTTTGATGTATGACACAGGGCACCAGACCCACTGCTCTGTGAAAACCTGGAAGGAAGGAAGCTTATTATATGCCTATGGCTGATTCATGTTGATGTGTGGCAAACACCATCACAATATTGTAAAAAAAAAAAAAGAAAAAGAAAAGAAATTTTACTACAGCTGACAATGAACCATAGAGCATATTACTTATTTCTATGTGACACCAACACTAATATCCTCTGGAAAGCTGGACTTCTGTTTAGTATTTGTTACCTAATAAATATTTCCAAACATTAATGTTCATTAGGCTATTGTAAAAATTCCTTAGGCAAGAGATAGTAAATAGTAATTTATCTGTTTAGTAAGATAGATAAATAGTAAGCTACTACCATCTTCAAAAACCATATAGAACAATGGAACAAATGGGTACTGCAGGAAAAGGAATGTTATAAATTCATAGCATGAGTAAACATTGAGTGTTTCCTTACACAGTCTCACTGTGGTTTTTCCATGTTTGACTACTGACTCCTTTAGACTTTAAAAACAACCGCTTCCTGTGCTGCCTCTCTGGGCAGGCTGAGACAAAAGACGAAGGCCTCCTTTCTTTGATACCAACTGGTAACTGACCAGAGCAGATACCTTCTCCTCCTTGCCATCAGTAATCATCTTAACACTCCAAGAATGTCACCATTCCTTGTTAGTCAAGCTGTATCCCCCAACAGCTGCGAAGTCTACCCTGCTCCCACTAGAAAGCTTCAGCAGTTAACATTCTCGTAATATTTTAGCATATGGCTACATCTGTCTCAATAGTGAAAGCAAACTTTGGGTTTGGTTCCATCCTGTTCCAGTGGGTGACTGCAAAGTAACAAGAACCAATATGTTGTCAACTGAATATAAGAAATTTCTACTCTATCAAACAAAAAAAATTCCCATCATATAATGTGGGTTCTAAATTATTTCCGCAGCTCCCCTGGTGGCTCAGTGGTAAGGAATCCACCTGCCAATGCAGAAGACATGGGACACATCCCCGGTTGGGGAAATTCCCACATGCTGTGGAGTTACTGACCCCGTGAGCCATAATTATTGGGCCAATAATAAATAATAATAATAATAAAAATACTTTCAGAATGTTCCAAGCTCAAAAAGAGCTATCATTTTAACTTTATTTATTTCCAAAGTTTATTTCCTAATTTTTGCCCATTTATTATTCCTATTTTCACTTCATGTATATTAGGCACATGCTATTAGTTTCATTCGGGCACAAAAAAAGGCATCAGGAAATATAAGTACTCCACTATGGACAGTGTGGAGAGAATAACTTAAGTGCAAATTATTAGTATATAATCCCAAAATTGCCTATTCTTGGATTTCATCATGGAAAGAAATTCTTCTACCTTCTTTCAACCTGGAGAGCCTTTGGCACATTGCTAGTTTCTGTTATGAAGAACTGAGGTGGCATAAAGCTGTGTAGCTGGAAGAAACATGATCCACTCAGAGTTATGGAACAAATAATACAAACTTTATTATAGCACAAGACTTATGATACATTTTGAATAAAACAGAGGCACAACGTAAATGACAGCAATTAATTTGAAGCAGAAACACACAATACTTTTCTGGTTCTTTTGACTAAATTTTCTTCAACAAAACTGCTCTCTTCAATATCAAAGAATAAGTTTCCATTAATCATTTATATACAACAGCAATTCCCAGTTAAGGGAGAAAATGACCAGCATTTCCCTGGTATAACTTCTCCCAAATAGTCAGTCCCCAATAACCTGTCAACTCTCCTCCCAAGAAAAGCCCAAGTCCCATAATATCTAGCCTGCCCTTTTCATGGTCAGATGGTACAACATTCAGTCCTATAACCCACGGTGGCCTATCTATGGAAAATGAAGTTGCTCAGTCGTGCCTGACTCTTTGCGACCCCATGGGTAGTAGCCTGCACCAAGCTCCTCCATCCATGGGATTTTCAAGGCAAGAGTACTGGAATGGGTTGCCATTTCCTGCCAATAAGAATGATGTCAACTTTTTACATGATTCTCTGTCCCTCACTGATTCTAATTCACACACCATTGAATTTGATATTTTAGTGGCCCTGTTTACCCACAAAAGATGGATATGAATGAACCACAGCTAAGGAAGTCTGCCCCTTCATCTTACTCATTTCTTTGCAGAGACCATCATGAAAGTCTCAAAGAAAGCTGTAAGTTTTCAAACCTTGCGGAAATGTCATGAAAAATAATGTCACCTTCTCAAGAAAACTCAAGTAATTAAATACACACTGAAGATAATGGGTCATTTCCACACGTTATTAAGTTTCTACACACTTGACATAATTATACTGCCTTAATAGGTTAATTGTTGGAAAACTAAAGACTTATTCTTAAAATGAATTCTCTCTTATATGACCTGTTGTAAGAAAGTCCAAAATTTTACCAAATTCATTTCTGCTATACGGATTCTCCCCGATATGAATTTTGGGGGGAATCTTGAGGAAATATGGTTTTCTTCAATGTGTTTCCAAATTCGGTATATCTGTAGTTTCTGACCTGCATAAATCACTTCATTATGTCCAAGGTGAATATCTGATGTAAAAAACTACACAATATTCGTTACCTGGGCAAGCTTGCTCTCCATATAAATCCTCACTTTTCACAGTTTTGATCAATGGGTTAAAGCTTCAGTGTGGTGCAAAATTTGTGTGGTTTCTCCGAAAGACATATATCCTGAAGTCTAATGCACTCAGAACCCTAGAGAAATCCCTTGCCCATCCACTTCCAAGACTCTTCACTATGGAGTCTTACCTAATACCTCAATCCAAGGTGAAACTTTTTCCACTCCCATTGCATTTGTAAAGCACTGCTCCAGTTATGTTCCCCAACTTAGACATTTGAGTAAAATCCTTTTCACAAATACTGTATTTGTGTGATTTAATTCCAGAATATATATTCTCAGATACCTAAAGAGAGGCAATTTTCAAAACTAGACATGGAAGCCTGGCATGCTTCAGTCCATGTCGCAAAGAGTCGGACACGACTGAGCAACTGAACTGAACTGAACAGCTTGGAAGGCTACCATGCTTCGACTAGAAAGCTTCAGCAGTTAACAAACATTCACATAAGAATTCAACGTATGGAGTGATTTGTCTCAAAATCCAAACCAAATTTTGGGTTTGGTTCCACCTTGTTCTTTAGGTGACTGCAAAGTAACAAGATCCAACATATTGGGAACTGAATATATGAAATTTCTAGTTTATCAAACAAACAAACAAAAATTCCCATCATATAGTGTGGATTCTCAAGTATTTCTGGGTTTTCCCTGGTGCTCAGTGGTAAGGAATCCACCTGCCAAATAAGAAACATGGGACAGATCCCTGGTCTGGGAAATTCCTACATGCTTTGGAGATATCCTGTAAGCCACAACTATACGACCAAAAACAAATGAATAACAAAATATAATTTATTTCAGAATGCTCCCAGCTCAAAAAGAGCTATCACTTTTAACCTTATTTCTGAAGCTTTTTATTTCCTAATTTTTGCACATTTATTATTATTTTCACTTCATGTAAATTAGGCATATGCTATTAGCTTCATTTTGGCACAAGCGGACATTGGAAATATAATTGTTCTGTTATGGACAGAATGTGGTGTAATAACTGAAGTGCAAATCATTAGTATATAATTCCAAAATTGTCTGTTGTTTGATGTCATCATGAAAAGGAATTCTTATACATTCTTTCTACCTGGAGAGCCTTTGGTGCATTCCTAGTTTCTGTTATGAAGTTGAGGTGATGACAAACTGTGTTGTTGGAAGAAACATGATCCATTCAGGATTATGGGAAAAATGATATAAATTTTATTAGATCACAAGACTTAGGATATATTCTGAAGAAAACAGAAGTACAACATAAATGGCAGCAATCAGTGATGAAACAGATACACACGCATACTTTTCTGGTTCTTTTGATCCCATTTTCTTCAATTTCCAAGAAGTTTCCATTAATCATTTATATGCAACGGCAACCACCAGTTAAGGGAGATGGCCAGCATTTCCCTGCTATAATTTCTCCCACATAACCAGTCTTCAGTAACCTGTCAACTCCCCTCCCATGAAAAGCCCAAGTCCCTTAATGTCCAGGTTGCTCTTTGCATAGGCAGATGGTACATCATTCAGTCCTATAACCACGGTGGCCTGTGTACAGAAGGGCATCCTGAACATAATGAGCATGCTGAGTTATGTCATGGTTTGACATGGTTCCCTATCCCTCATTGATCCTAATTCACACACCACTGAATTCGATATTTTAGTGTCCCTGTTTACCCATGAAAGATGGGTATTAATGAAGCACACCTAATGAAGTCTGCCCCTTCATCTTACTGATTTCTTTGCAAAGGCCATCATGAAACTCCCTAAGAAAGCTATAAAAGTTTTCAAACCTTGTGGAAATGTCATAAAAAATAACGTCACCTTCTCAAGAAAACTCAAGTAATTAAATATACACTGAAGATTAGCGATCATTTCCACAGGTCATGAAGTTTCAACATACTTAACATAATTATACTGCCATAACACAGGAGGTTATTTGTTGGAAAACTAAAGATTTTGAACTGAAAATGAATCATATCGTGTGATCTGTTATAAGAACTGTCCCAAAATTTTACGAAAGTCATTACAATTCTAAGGATTCTCCCTGATATGAATCTTGGGGGAAATCTTGAGGAAATACGTTTTCTTAAATGTATTTCCAAATTCCGTGTATCTGTAGTTCCTGGCCTCCAAGGTGTGAATATCTCATGAAAAAACTCATTATTTCTGTAAGCTTGCCCTCTCAGGTTCATCATTTTGATCCTTGCATTAACACTCTAGTGTGCACATTACTCCTGTATGGCTTCTCTGAAACATATATTCTGAAGTCTAGTGCACTCTGAAACCTGCAAAAAGGCCTTTGCCATCTAATTCCAAGACTCCTCTCTACTATGGAGTCTTGTCTAATACTTCATCTCAAGCTGAAACTTTCTCCACCTCCAATGCATTTGTAAAGCATTTCTCCAGAATGTTTTCCAATATTAATGTTTGGGTAAAATTCTTTCCACAGATATTGTATTTGTGTGGTTTATCTACAGGATATATGTTCTTAGATACCTAAAGAGGGAGCAGTAATTGTGACAACTGCCATAAAAGTTGCATTTCTAAGTATAAAGTATTTGCTGAACATGGAGATACAGGGAGCACCTAAAAGCCTTGCCACATATTCTGCACTAGTAAGCTTCTCTGTAGAATGGATGATCTGATGGTTGGTGAGATGTGACCCCGAGTAAAGGTTTTACATACTCGTGTCACATGTAAGCTTTCTCTGCAAAATGACTGCTTTACTGAAGCCTGAATTTGGATTGTTGCCTAAAAACCCAACACACTTACTACATTGATACAGTTTTTATCTAGTGTGAATAATCTCAAGAAGCCTAAGGTGTAAACAAAAAGCCTGGCCACACTGATTATCTTTGGAAGTCCTCTCTAGTATGGGTCACCTGATGTCTTTTTAGGCCTGTATGCCACCTGAAGGATTTGCCACACTCATATTTGTAAGATTTCTTTGCATTATGAATTCTCTGATGATGGGAATGATCAGCCTGCTATTGAAATCCTGGCTGCACATATTTACATGATTTCCTCCACTGGAGGGATTGACTGTACTCTGAATGTATGGTATCTTGCTGGTAGGCATTTTCTCGTGTTTTGTAAAAAACTGAATGCCGTCCAAAAGACTTACCACATGCACTACGTGGGTAAGATTTCAATTCAGAATTTATTACCTGAGGATTAGTTAGATCTGAATACAGAATCAAGCCTTTGCCACATCGACCACATTTGTGCAGTTTCCTCCAGTTTGACTTTTCGGAAGGTCAAAAACTTCCCGTACTTTACTTCAGTCACTACATTTGTATGTTTTCACTGCAGTACTGATTCTCAGATGATCCTTGTGACTGCAGGCGTTGTCATATAAATTCCATTTATGTGGCTTCTCTACTGTATGAACTGCCGAATGGTCAGTTAAGGCTGAACATGAACTAGCAGCTTTGCCACATTCATTTCATTTGTACGCTTTCTATACAGTATGAATTCTCTGCTGAATTATAAGGCCTGAACTCAGATTAAAGGCTTTGCCACACTCATTACAGTTGCACTAAAATGCTTCTCACAATTATTCCATTTTTAATAGTTTTCTCCACTATGAATTATCTGATGCTTCCTACGATGGTCATTTCAAGTAAAACACTGGCCACATACATCACATTTCTATGCTTTCTCTCCATTAAGGCTGACTGAGCACTAAAGTTTGTAACCATTGTTTCAACTGTAAGGTTTCTCTCTAATATGAATTCTCTGATGAACCGCAAGGTTTGTGTTTAGATTACAAGCCTCGACACTGAGATCACATTTATGTTTTCTCTCCATATTACTTCTCTGATGAACTCCATGTTGTGCACTTCAAGTAAAGGATCAGCTACATGCAACACATTTATATGGTTTCTCTCCAGTATGAATTCTGGATAAACTGCAAGCTTACCAATATGACTAAAGGCCTTGCCACAGACAATACATTCATATGCTTTCTCTCCAGAATGAATTCTCCGATGAACTGCAAGGTTTGCAGTTTGACTAAAGGCCTTGCCACAAACATCTCTCGAATATGAGTTCTCCAATGAACTGCAAAGTAACAGCTGGAATTGAAGACTTTGCCCCATAGACACACTTCTGTGCTTTCTCTCCTGTATGAACTGCCTGATGGAGAGTTAAGATTGATTTGAAACTAAAGACCTTGCCACATACATCACATTGATATGCTTTCAATCCAGTATGAATTTTCTGATGAGATGTAAGGCTTCCTTTTACCCTAAAGCCTTGCCACATACATCACATTTTTATGGTTTCTCTTCAGTATGAATTTTCTGATGAGTTCTAAGGCTTTCATTTACACTAAAGGCCTTGCCACATACATCACACTCATATGGTTTCTCTCCAGTATGAAGTCTCCAATGCATTGCAAGTTGTCTGCTTCG